>NC_056746.1:1000599246-1000609246 GCF_019279795.1 Protopterus annectens | reverse complement strand
ACACACTGCCCAGTCTGCAGATGACCCTGCAGATGGGGATTCCTCATAAACTTAAAACTGACATGGCAGGTATTGAGACATGTAGGGCAGCCATATCCACGCATACACTGTTAAGCCACCATTTCTCCAAATGCAGTATGCAGCACTTACAGTCGGTAGTCATGTCAGGCACATCCCCCTCCTGTGTGTTGGCCTGTTTCCACGGTGTATGTTAGAGGTAAATCCCCAATCCATCTGAGATCCTGTCTGCCAAACAACAGATCTAGTTCCTGCTCACAGTGAATGAAAATGGCCAACACCAACATGATGTTCCTAGATATTGGAGTGTGTTTCCATGCAGTTGGCTATGGGAATGTTACCACAGCTGTTCCACATGCAATCAGCTAGGGGAGGGCTGCAATTCATGCAGAGGCCATCAGATGATCATGAGCATCACTTGAAATACACATGCTGCTGCCTAAGCAAAGCAGGTGTAGGTCTGCACATCCACCAGATAGGGTGTGGGAGAGGCAAACAGAGGCAAAGGCAAGTCAGGGAGGGGTGAGAGAGTAAAACCTAAGCATGTTTGTGTCACACACCTACCAGCACAGGGTATCAAACCCCTGATGACTATGTTGTGCTATCACAGCTCTATGCAGTTATTGAATGCGCCACATGGGTTACCTATTGTGGAGCCCTTAGAACGTATATGTGATGGTGAGTGACATCTGCAACAGGGATACAGTAGCTATACAGTAGGTGACATACACGTCTCTGTCCGCATGAACAGGTGCCAGCGTCAACACAGCCACACTCTCTCAGGGACACACACATACTGACACACTTCGCAGGGACAGGATTTCAACTCATCAGTAGTGGGATTGCCACAACACATCACTGTGCAGGTATCACATGCACCACACAGGTCATACAGAGGTTGTATGGGCAAAGGGTATGAGGAGGTGTCTGACATCAGACAGCATGCTTCAGTATGCCAGTGGGGGTTGTAGTGAGTGTGGATGTGAACATACGCACCATACAACACACACATAAATGCACAGGGTGCCAGTACTGACATGCATGGGTTCATGTCTGCATGGGTGTGTGGTGGTCGACTGTGCCAGATGGCTATACAAGGCTAGCGATGGGTATACATTGCCATCAGGCCACATGACAATGGTCTGCATTGTAGCTCAGGGCTGTAGTTTCTGCAGTTGCCCACATAGGTGGGTATTGTATCCCCCATCCAGTCACCTGGGTGACTATTGTGTGTGGCCAATGCTGTGCATCACTTGCCATGTATGTGTTCCTTAGTCCATGACATGGACCTTGTCTGGGATGTGCACACCTCTCACATGCATGTACAGTGACATGTGGAACTGTACCTGGGGTGTCTGGCCCATGTTGTGAACACAGATTATCATCAGATGTGCCAGTCTTGCCCACCTGTGGTGGGAACTGGTAATGGGCAACAGGTTTACCCTGCACCTACATTGATACCATGCTAACAGCATTCCCTGGTGTCAGTGGCATCTGTCCATACAGGGCATGTTGTCAGGCATGGTATGCCCTTTGTGGGTCATGTGATGGCACCACAGGTGTTGCAGGTGTCCATTGGGGAACATGGGGAGGTGCACTGTCTGCATGTACATGCATATTGGACAGATGGATAGGGTGCCATGCCCTCGGTATATCACTGCTATCACTCCATAGTTACTATCAGTGGCCAATATGCAGTGTACTACCCACATATTGGCTATTGCCTAGGCATGTGTGTGTGAATGAGACATGGGTTGAGAGTGTGCTCTGGGTAATACTGGGGTTGCTAACTGTGATTGCCTGGTCTTGATGTCACATGTATGGGTATGGCTTTGCACCCCAGCTTCTCAGCTATTTCACATCTGTTATCCCTGTAGTAGGGCCACTATATAAGAAATATGCAAAACCCACTCCACTTTGGCCACAGATGTAGGATATGAGTTACAAACATACACACACACACACACACACACACACACACACACACACACACACACACACACACACACACACACACACACACACACACACACACACCTATCATGTCTGGGAGTAGAACCCCTACCAAAATAGTTTATTACACTACACAGTTATAGTACGTGCCACAGAGATTACTGGAGTACTCCTTCCCCAAAGGTGTATTTCATAATGAATGACATTAGCAGGATTGCTGAAGTAGGCCATTTGAAATGTACTGCGTGTGACTAGCCTAAAATGCATTGCTCCGTACATAGACATTGTAACACATACAAAACATCCACAACCGCCACAGGTGGGGATGAACCCTAACACAGTTCTAAATCATACCACAGTAGTACGCAATTATGGCATACACTACAGAGATTACTGGGCTACATCCTTCCCAGAGGTATATTTTTAGGTGGATAACATCAGCAGCCTTGCCAAAGAGTAGCATATGAATTGTAGGGAGTGTGAGTACCCTAAAAAGCATTGCTTTCTACACAGACAAACTTGCTATGTCTGGGAATAGAACATCTACCTAACTACTTTATCACACTACAGCAGTACACAGTTACAGGACACAGTATGGAGAGTACTGGGCTGAAACCTTCCTGAGGTGTATTTCTAGGTGGATGATATCAGCAGCCTTGCAAAAGTTGAGTATATGACTTGTAGGCACAGTGAGCACCCTAAAAAGCATTGCTCTCTACACAGACAAGAGTCAAACCGACCCACACTTGCCATGTCTGGGATTAGAACACCTACCTATCTACTTTATTATACTACAGCAGTACGCAGTTACAGGACATGCTATGGAGATTACTGAGCTACAGCTTTCCTAGAGGTGTATTTCTAGGTGGATGACATCAGCAGCCTTGCCAAAGTTGAGTATATGACTTGTAGGCAGTGTGAGTACCCTAAAAAGCATTGCTCACTACAAAAACAGAGTCAGACAGACACACACACACTTACCATGTCTGGGATTGCGAACACCTACCTACTTTATCACACAACAGCAGTATGCAGTTACAGGATGTTCTATAGAGATTACTGGGCTACAATTGTCCCAGAGGTGCATTTCTAGGTGGATGACATCAGTGACCTTGCCAAGATTGAACATTTGAATAGTTGGGAGTGTGATTACCCTAAAAAGCATTGCTTTCTACATAGTCAGACAGACACACATGAACACACAGTTACCAAGTCTGGGATTAGAACTCCTAACTGAAGATCTTATCACACTATGCAGTTATGGGATGCACCACTGAGATTACTGGACTACAACTCTCCCAAAGGTGTATTTCACATTGGATGACCTCAGCAGGCTTGTCATAGTAGGGCTATGGGGAGGGCAGTGTGTGTGTGCATGGGTCATAACCCATTCATCTAGGGGTTGACATGCCACATGCAGGCACACAAGGGTCATATTTCACAGCTACGTGTATACAGCTGCTAGATGACTACTTCCTTGTACAGTCATGTTGCATAGTTGGCACGTGCACCACATAGTCTGTAATGCTGACAGATACTGGTGGCTAGTATCTACAGTGAGTGACATCTGCACCTCATGTGTTTGGGGCCCTTTGGCTGTATGCTGGGTGGGACAGACCTGGATGGCTCCTTGACACAGTCACCTTCTTCCACACATCTATATCCATCTACCTTTGGCTTATTATAGTGTGTTGTCCTTACATATATGTCTGTATTCCTATCCACTGTGTGTACAAGGCATGAGTGGTGCATACTAACAAGTGTCTGCACTAACAACTGCGACTGCCAGATATATCTGGTCCACTGGTGTTTGCAGACATGGCCTTCATGTGTTTAAGTGTGTGAGCATGCCCAGTATGACCTTTCAGTATGTTGTTGACTGACATTGCCTTAATTTCTCTAAGTGTGTGAGCATGCCCAGTATGGCCATCTGTATTGCATGTGTGGATCAAGTCCAGGTAGTTTGTACTGCAGTGCTGATCTTTGTGTTGTACACCGACAGGTAGCATGCTGTCTCTGCAGGGTATCCATCGATCATTTGGTATTGACTGTTACTACATTTCTACATAGTGGGGGGGGGGCATACCTGACTGTTACTATATTTCTATGTAGGATGGGGGGAGCACACCTGACTATTTCTACATTTCTACACAGGATTGGGGGGCACACCTGACTGTTACTATATTTCTATGTAGGATGGGGGGAAGGCACACCAGACTATTTCTACATTTCTACACAGGATTGGGGGGGCACACCTGACTGTTACTATATGTCTACATAGGATGAGAGGGCACACCTGACACTTGTGCACATTTGCTAGGACTGTACTGGTATGTCAGGTACTCCATTTCAGTCTGTAGTCTTACCTATCGTGCTGGCTAGAGGTATACCAGTGTACTACATATCTTATCTTTTAATTACCTGCATATTAGTTTCTGACTTCCTAGCCTTCACAACTGACATCCCACTGCTGTAGTCTGTCTGTGTAGGCCTGGGGGGGGGTTACCCATAGGCCTCATTCAGAGGACACAGCACAGCATTTGTTTGTTTTTATCTACACCTGTCCTGCTGGCTGTGACTGTTGCTGGATATGTGACCCCCCCCCCCGACTGGCATGTGTGAGTCACTTACCTTGTGGTTGTCCCAGTATTGAGGGTGGTGCTGCAGGGCTGCCTATGTTGGATGCACATAGTACACTCCCTACACATGGTTAGGCACAGGTAGTGTAATTTTGGCATCTCTTTTACTGCATGTGAGAGTCAGAGAGGTGTTATTCCCTGAGTCCCTCCCGTGTCAGTGTATGTGCTATGGGTTGCCTCTTTGCCAAGGCCAGGGCATACTGGGCATGCCTCATTCTGCCTACAGGGGCAGGCTCAAGTTGTTCCTCCTCTGAGTCACTCTGTGCTTGTGCAGGCCATGGCAATGGTGGGGTACTGTGTGGCCCTACCCCGTGCTGTTCCTGCTGCAGCTGTTTCTGCAGGATCATATTGTGTAGCATGGCACATACAAGGACAATTTGAGTACATGTATCTGGTGAGTACTGCAAGGCTGCACCGGATGTGTCCAGGCACCGGAACTGTGACTTGAGCATCCCAAACACATGCTCTATTATGATTCTTGTTTGTGCGTGTGCCTCATTATGGAGTTCTTGTTCAGGTGTGTGTGCATTTCTGATGGGTGTCATCAGCCATGACTTCAGTGCGTATCCAGCATCCCCCACTAGGTGACCATGTGGGATGTCCCCATTGCCAAATCTCTGGTACAGCTGTGTTAAATGGCAGATATGGGAATCGTGATAGCGTCCAGGGCAGCCAGCAAACACATTCATTATTATGCCCTGGGCATCGCACACGACCTGGCAGTTGATGGAGGGGAAGCCCTCGCGGTTGATGTAGACCCTTCTCCGCTCACCGGGTGGTGCTTTGATGCATATGTTTGTGCAGTCTTCTGCACCCACTATCTCAGGGCATTCTGCTGTTTGGTGCAAGAGACACATATTGCTGGCCAATGCCTCACGGGTGTTGGAGAAAAATACATGCTCACCGACATGTGCTGACATGGCATCCAGGAACTGGTGGAGTACCCTGGATGCTGATGCCTGTGAAATCCCCATCATATTTCCAGTTGACCTTTGGAAGGAATCTGTAGCTAGTATTCTTAGGCCTACACATACTTTGGTATCCACTGGGATGGATTCCCCTCTGTTAGTTCTGTGTGTCAGCCATGGCCGGCACAGGTCAACATATAGTGCTCCACTATCTCCAGCTCATGTAGCCCTTGGTAGGTTACCCTGGGTCTGTACACTCTTCTCTATCTCCTCATTGTGGGTAGGTTGACAGCATTCACATCCTCACCACCCTCAGCCTCTTCCACAAGTTATATGATAGCTATTGCAGCCCCTAACATTTTGCTGTTGTGAGTGTTAAAAGTTCCCCGCTTGTTTACACCGGTGGTGTAGAGTGTGGGAAAAACCAGAGGGGTAGGTGTTTGCATAGTTTATAGTAGTGTTCTGCGCTTGGCTGGTCTGCTGCCTGTGTAATTGGCTGATTCTGATACATTTCACCTGCCAGCTAAGCTAGTACTCCTTGATTACCTTTCTACTGCTGTTTTCCCTTCCCATTGCCTTTCTGTTTAAGCCCGTGTGTGTGCCGCACAAACAGAGTGCTCAAATATGCATACTGCTCCTATTGTCTGTTTAACTTCTTTTTTCCTCCTGTAAAACCTGGTGCATGGCACGCACACCTGCTTAGGCTTTGTAAAGAGTGCTAGGTAGGTTTAGACACCCCCCCTAGCTTAGTTGTGCTAAGCTAGGAGCAAACCCGAGCCACAGGGCTCCAATCTGCTTACAGTATGCCTGACACCCCCCATGATGCCACCTACCTCCTAGGCTTGCACCAAGCTATTCCTACTCTTACATTGTTGGGACCTGACTCACATGCTGAGGAAAACTGGAATTCACTATCTTTCCCTTCACTTACATAGGATTGCCTACTAATGCATAGTTACATGTCTCACACTGAGCCTCCCCCCTTAGCAACCACTACTCACTGGCCAGGTTGTCTTCTGCCTGCCATTGACTTGCATGGCAAAATACTGATTTTAGTTAGAATGCTTATTTTAGGTTTATTTTATTATTCCATGATTTTCCCCCCAATCCCATTTGCACGCCGCTGCCCTACACTTAAACAATCGGGATCGGCTAAAAAAAAAAATAAAAGTTGATTTTTTTTATTTTGTTCGCTGTTTGCAATGCCAATGACCTTATACTTGGCCATTGGCATGCTTACTACTTGATATGCAGCCTTTATTTGGAGCTGTCATAGCTCCATTTTGGATTTTGCAGAAATGTACTCGGTTACTAACCGAGTACATTTCTGCAGATAGCACTAGACTTGCATGGACTGTTGCAAGCTTCCTGGATTGTAAAATCACCTCATTTGCATGGATGTCACCTGCAAATGGGGTGATTTGCATACCAGGGCTTAGTCCGTGCAAGATTAGTGCAGGAGCGCTCATGCACACTCCTGCAGGCTGTTCCTGGAACGCAAGGCAGACATATTGCCTGCTTGAGCTCCTGCACCAATCTTGCACTCCATGCAAGCTTTGGAGAATCCGGGGGATTGTGGTTTTATCATTGCGTATTACTATTGTAGTAACACCTCAACATATATGTGTGTGTTAATCATAGGGAGATCATCTATACCTGACAATTAATACGTATAATTCTACTGACAATCTCCACAGAGTGTCATGCAATATTTGGAATAGTATTTTTATGACAAAGGTGTTCATCACTCCTGTGTATGTGTGTTTCTCAGACATATGTTATGTTGATACTGTCAAGTATGCACTTGTATCAACAGATATTACCCTGTTTTTTCATCTGCTTTATTGTAAATAGTGATAGTGGTCTATGGTTAACATGTTACTAGGCACTGATGTGCAGCTATATCGATTAGTAATATATACAGTATGTGTTGTATGGTATCATCGCTTTATACTCCCTCAATTCAACACGTGGTGCATAGACATTTCTAAGCTGTCTTCTCAGTTTTACATCTTTCTTAGCATCCAGTAATGTGACCTTTGCACTTGCATTACTTCCTTACATAACAATAACATTTTGTAGACCGTCAATACATCAGTCATGTATTTGGAATGGTGATATTGTCAGATGTTAATGTAACATATCGTTATCCTGTTGCATTATGTTCACATATCATACAATCATACTCATTACAAGGTGTGGGTGTCATTGTTCATTTATGTTTGCATACCTTTTGATATGTACATATATTTGGTAACGCAGTAGTTACACCTAAGGCTATGATACTCTTTGCCATGTGAATTACATATTGATAGTTTAAGATGTGTGTGTGTGTGTGTGTGTGTGTGTGTGTGTGTGTGTGTGTGTGTGTGTGTGTGTGTGTGTGTGTGTGTGTGTGTGTGTGTGTGTGTGTTTATGTGTGTTTATGTGCATATGTGTATGTGTGTGTCTGTGTGTCCTCCTTTATAGGCCATTTTATATGCTTATCTCATATATAAGCAGATGTTGCATGCTTCTGTTATGTTTCATTTCCATTATTACCGGTATGATTTCCTACATCACTTTGACTTACATGATGTGTGTTTGTACATAAGACTATGGCTATATTGTTTAGAATCTTGTTACCATTATGTGACTGCATTACATATGACATAGATGTACTGCAGATGTGTTGCCCATAACATTCTGACTTACATAACAGATATGTTTGAAAGTGTTAGGGTTTGGGGTTTTGCAAATTTGCACAGAGACATAACTGATGGATACATAACATTTGGATACTGTACAAGGTGTATGACTTGTATATATTGTGCTACATATTGATGTTTTACTCTTACTGTTAATGCTCTTTTAGGAATATGTAAGGATGTACATTTATTGTCATGTTTCAGAGAGTGGCACCCATCCATATATGACAGTGTGCATGACCACTTCCAGCCGAGTCTGAATCCAAGGACCAGGGTGGAAACCGGGATGATGATGGTGATGATGATGAGGAACTGGGACCAACACATGTCATTGTTCCAGTGGACCAACAACAAAAATGTTCTCCACTACACCGGCGATATGTCCTGAGGGACTAGATCTGTGATGTCATCACTGAGGTTCCCCATACCTGGATGAGGGATATGATGGACAATTTCCTTGAGGAGATGACACATGGCAAGCATGACTCCTTCAAGGAGATCACATGTGAGATCATTCAGGATATTTGACCCAATCAGGGAGGGCCCTCTGGACCATAAATATTGTCTATGTGATTCAGTCATGCAATGCTGCTAGCAAGGTATGCTTCTATTTGGCTATTTTGCATTAACAGGCACATATTTGTGCTCAAATCCCATTCTGAGGTCATGCTTGCAGGATGGACCTTGTGATGCAAACTTCACAGTTATGTTTGTATG
This sequence comes from Protopterus annectens, assembly GCF_019279795.1. Classification (NCBI taxonomy): domain Eukaryota; kingdom Metazoa; phylum Chordata; order Ceratodontiformes; family Protopteridae; genus Protopterus; species Protopterus annectens. Next base: position 1,000,600,324 of record NC_056746.1, on the reverse strand, counting down.
GGGCTATATGTTATTGCTGACTTATGACACTTGTTAAAATATGACACAGTAAATATCACCATGGTGTCATGTGCTCATCAGATGCTGACATACCTGCAGACAGTGTTAAGGATGGCAGAATAAGTACTCCTGCACTCTGTATGGGGCTTGCCTTTTCTGCATGCAGTGGACTATGACAATGTTACTTCAGATCTAGTCTTCCCTTTTATGTGAAATATATGTCTGCCACAGGTGGCATTCTGCCAGTGTAACACACTTGTCTTGCTGGCACTGTTCCCCTACATACATGGACAGTTGCCGACATTAGCAAATGTGATATATTACACGTTATATTTAATAGCATTCCACACTTACAACTGTAGCGTTATTCTCCTGCGACTACATTAGCATGGGATACATATATGCATATTTTACAAACATTTGGTCTTTTTTTTATTTTGATATGCCTGTTTACATACATGGCATATTACTGAATTTGCTTCAGTAGTGACCTTTGTATGTATTCTGCACCATCTCCAGTAAGAACTGGCTTCGCAATTGAGCACCCTACTCAACCACAGCCTAAGTACAGCCTTCATTCCAGCAGAGTGGAGAACTGCCATTGTCATCCCCTTGCACAAAGGTGGTGCCACTACTGACCCTGAAAACTATCTCCCCATTACTTTGGCAAGTCTGATCTGTAAAGCCATGGAGCATATTATTATAGATCTCATAAACAAGGACATAGGCAATCTCCAAATATTGACCCCACCCAGTTAGGATTCGTCAAGGGCAGATCTTGCCTGGTGAACCTGGATGACTTCTTTGAGACTGTCAACAAGGCCCTGGATGAGGGAATGTCAGTACATACAGCCTATCTTGACTTCGCCGAGGCCTTTAACACAATCCTCCACTTGGGCATCATTGAAAAGCTAGCACAACTTGGTATAAATCCATATCTCATCAGGTGGGTGGCCAACTGGCTCACCAACAGGATCATCAAGGTCAAAATAGGTGCCTCCAGACCTGCCACTAGTGGAGTACCCCAAGGATGTGTCCTGGGACCCCTACAGTATGGCATCTACTCCTCAGACGTCCA
>NC_056746.1:1000531746-1000589246 GCF_019279795.1 Protopterus annectens | reverse complement strand
TCAGGTTCCAAAGTGCTGCTGCAAGAGTTCCAAAGAAACCAGATGCTAGTTAGAGCTTGACATCACCTCTAGTCAGCTTTGCTAAGATCTGTGGCAGCATCTGAAAGCTATAATACAATTTCAAACTTTCCACTCTTCCAGGGTTCTCTGATACACAAACATATTTGATCAATTACAACAATACAACTTAATATACATGCATACATTCTTTCTGTCCAGCAGGACCTACTGTAGATGCATTTTTAACACAACTAACTTCACAAATATATTTTAACTCAAACATCTGCACAAATCAGTGTGATAGCCAAATAACATAAAATTCTTTACAAAACTCCAGCTAGCTATGCTGGCATATGTACACATGAACTACCCTACTATCATTTGCACAAATGGCACTACCTCATGACATCACACCTTCTAGTCTCAAAAAAATTAATGAGGCCTATTTCCACCAAAAAAGGTTGCCCATACCCTTCTAACTCTCCCTGTGACCTTCTTACAAAGTCATCCCTCTTCTGCACCCCTCTTCTTCACTCTTACCCCACATCTGCTTTGTTATCACCCAACTTCCTTGGCATGTTCATTACTTGTGTTCCCCATACTTGCCCTGTACTCATTGTTAGCTACTATTAGCACTGATGATGTGGTCATGGATGCCACTTAGCCTTAATTGATTAATGTTTTTTATTAGAAATTTTTGCGGATTACAACAGATTCTGCAAATGATAATGAGTGTGTTTATATATGACCATCTGCATTTTACAATGATATCCTTAACATATTATAGATATTTGCCATTTTATGAGACTATTGCTGCTGCACATTTGTCTTTAGTTAGTGTTTTCCACATATTGATGACATGTTCCATTGCATTTGTATACCTTCCACACATGTACATTGGTAAAGCAAATATGTCATTTTATGGACGAATTTTCTTTGTAAAATCATTTTGAAATTCCTGACTGCAGTTGCCACATCTATATACCCCAAAACATTCCTACCACCTATTCTCCACCTAGTATCTCTAAAGAACAGGTCTTAACCACTCTGTTTCCAAGATCAAAAACACAGCCTCTATGGGACTTGATAACATCTCAGGCTGCATTCTCAATGGTTTAATACAGGAGTTAACAACACCATTGGGTACTCTTTTCAGCTACATGCTAAGCACTGGCTTTGTCCCTGCTGAATGGAAAACAGCTACCGTTATCTCTTTGCATGGGGGGGGTGCATCCACTGACCCTGAGAACTATAGACCCATTTAGCCTAACCAGCCTTATCTGCAAGGCCATGGAGAGAACCATCACCGACCTTATGAACAAGGATATAGGAGACCTTCAGACATTTGACCCGACCCAGTTTGGTTTTGTTAAAGGGAGATCATGCATGTTGAACTTGGTGGACTTCTTTGAGTCTGTTAAGAAAGCCCTGGATGAAGGTAAATCTGTGCATATTGCCTACCTAGACTTGGCCAAGGCCTTTGACACAATTACTCACTCATGCATCATTGAAAAACTCCCCCAGCTGGGGGTCAACTCATATACTGTCAGATGGGTTGCAAACTGGCTCACCGACAGTACACATACAGCCAAAATAGGGGACTCCACCTCCATCAGCAGACCCTTTACCAGTGATGCTCTACAGAGATCAGTGCTGGGGTCCTTATTGTTTGGAATCTGCTTCTCAGAAGTACAGGCAAAAACAAAAGGTCTGTGGCTGACAACGTTTGCTGATGATTGCAAACTGGGAGCAGTCATTGAGTCCTCAAATTATATTAGCAGTCTACAAGAAGGACTTAAGCAAACTAATGATTGCTACCAAAATCATGGTCTTAAACTCAATGCAAAGAAATGCATTATCATCTCTCTGTTGTTTTAATTTCTCCAAATCTTTTGGGTTTCTAATACCATGATGGGAATGGATCCCATTCCTAAGTCAAAGTATGATAAAAGTTCATGAAATTAGTATTGTTTCAATCTCTGATGTCATCCAGAAGTGCTCTATACAACACCCACAATGTGCCCAGTAATGACTCCTTCTGCAATTCATACAGAATTACATGTATTGGTAACATATCTAAATATCTTTTTATAAGACCCATTTTTCCTATTAACTGCTGGAACTGTCTTGCTCCACATTACTCTCGTTTCTGCCTGCAAATCCTGATATTTCATAGGTTCATAGGTGTTTACTAGGCTAATGACCTCAAAGGACTTTTTAAGCCTAGCCATGCATCCCGAATCTCTGACAAGTTCTGATACCCTTGATAAGGGTAAGCAGAGGTTTGGGAGATGAACCATTTACAGGTTATCTGTGTCCATTACAAATATAGGTGCCAACCAGGGATGAATTTCCAGTTTCCCATCCAATTGTCCAAGTTGCACTTGAACTGGGTTAGGGAGGTTTATGACTTTGTGCCTCTCTGTACACAAGACACTGTAGTCACTGGGTGTGGTTATTTCAATGATCAATGCTATTTTTGTGTTCTTTTCATGGACCACTATATCTGGTTTTCTAGCATTTATCTTTTGAACTGTTAGTAATGGGTGATCCCATGTGATGTAGACTTCATCATTTTCTATGATGCTTTATGGGTCATGTTTCCAGTGTTTTTCAGCCACTCCAATACCATAATGTTTGCACAGTCCCCAGTGCAACAGTCTGGCCACATTATTATGCCTTTCAGTATACAGTCCTTCTGCCAGTAGTATGTCATAAGCAGCAACAAAGTATGCGACTGTTTCCAGTTCTCTTTTACAAAACCTACATTTGTCTGTTTCTCCCACATGTTCAATGCACTTTGTAAACAACGTGTATGTAGCCTAGTGTCTTAGGCTGCCAATAGTAACCTAATTTTGGCAAAAGCGATTCTCCTGAAGATTGCCATATTAATAACAACACCCTAAGCTCTAAATCAGCGGTGAGAGATTTGGGCACACAGGTTGATAAGAACCTAACTTTTGATCACCATGTCTCCACGGTGGTAAGGAAGGGCATAGCTTCCAAACAAAAGAAGTAATAACTCCCCTGTACTCTTCTCTCATCAGGCCAATAATAGAGTACAATGCTCCCTTTGGTATGTACCTAAGCAAGTACCTGCAGCAACTGGAGAGACTTCAAAGGTTCCTCATAAAGTAAATTCAGGGCCTTTAGCACATGTCTTACATGGAAAGACTGAAATCATTGTCACTACACTCTGTATCATATAGACTACTCAGAAGTGATCTGTGCCTTGCATACAGAGCAACCTCTGATCCCGCCTTAATGGAAATGCTGCACATTCGTAAGTTAAATGATAAACAATTCACTCACTCTAGGCATCTTAACCTAGCATGTGACATCAACAAGGCTTGCTGGAGAGATAGATATGTCTCCCAGAGGTTGCCTCTCCTCTGGAATAAACTTACAATATGGGTTAAATAGAGACTCTTGTTAACCCTTTTTAAGCATAACATGGACAATTGGATGGGAAACTGCAAATTCACCCAAGGGGTTTCACCTGTGTCCCTCTTGGATAGGGGCAGTCGGTGCTGGCTTAGATCTGCTTGTAACATAGACCATATCTCTAGACCCTTAGGGGAACAAGGGTTGAACTTGGCTAGGCTTGTAAAGGCCCTAGGGCCATTAGTCTAGTAAAGTCATATGGACTTATGAATCTATGAAGATATGGCAGGTTATTCATTTTGTCTGCCTTATGCTGAGTTATGCTCAGTAGCCCGGGGCACATTTGCATATAACTTGGCGTGCTGAAAATCTTGCATAGAACTTTGTGCGATCTGCTGAGTTCCACTAAATTTATTGAATCCAGAGCACAGTATTTGGCAAAAACATTTATCTGGTACATTGCATATATATTTGTATCATTATCCTAATCACAGCATCAAGCCTTTATCACAATTTTACCCTAAGATTTGTCACTATTCTGCATGTCATCAATTAAACCCTGTCCAAACTAAGAAAGGAAAAAACTTCATACACAAAATTCACATGCAAAAAATACCAGGACAACAATGGTCACTTAAAGTAAACCCATTAGAAATATTTTTTAGATACCTAAATACATAAGACATAAATATGTACATAAATACATACATACATGCAGACATGCATACATAAAGCAGGGATTGTAACTAGGCAAATGGAAAATAACTTTGCCATTAAAACAGACTAATTTCTAAATATGTAAATTTCTACATATCTAAATTAAGAGGAAACTATTTAAAATCACGATGAAAACTACAAAACTAACAAATGCTATCAGTCTTTACAGCAACGTAAAATAACACAAAAATTAACTGACACTACTTAAATGAATAAAAAGTATCTCAAAACTAGAACAGTAAACGACCTACCCAAAAATATGGTCATAAAAAAAAAAAACATGTAAATCTATATAAAGCCCTATTCAGTAGACGACTTATTCAATTACCTCAGCCCACTAAAGTCATTGAAAACAGTAATACAAATAATTTAAAAAAAGAAAATGGATAAATGGAATATGTGAGGGTCTGGCTTGTGTACTGTATGATTAGGGAGGATTTAAAACTCATTCCAAAACTCTTTAAAGCTATAATAAAAAAATGTTTTGTTTATTACATACCAGACAGACCCCCACACAGTGCACGTCATATATCTATGTGTGTGTGTGTGTGTGTGCGTGTGTGTGTGTGTGTGTGTGTGTGTGTGTGTGTGTGTGTGTGTGTGTGTGTGTGTGTGTGTGTGTGTGTGTATATTTATATATATGGATTTACCTCATTCTGTCAAAATCCCATATTATCTTCTTTGCTCCACTGCTTCAATGATGTGGGAATTCGGTGTTACAGAAATAATTTTTCTTAAGGTAATGTCCAGCTTTTAGGTTAGAGGCAGCAGCAAGGTTAAGACTAGCACACATTAATAAGTAAGGGCAGGTAGGCTTCACCACCCCCCCAGCACCTACTTATTAATGTCTGGTAGCTCTAACCCTATACCTTAACTTAGGAAAAACCCTTTCTGTAACACTACCACTACACAAGACACACACACATCACATACAGCAATACCCACACACGTGCAACACTAAGTCTATTCCCTTCCAAAGGCTGTACTCAAAACACTAATTTGAAAATACTCACATATATGCTCCCACTCATAATACTGAAACTTTTGATATGTCTGAAAGTTTTAACATTAAATATCCAAAACCACACTTCCCTTAGCCACATGCACTCAGTGTTCCTCCTTTGGACATCTCCAGCATTTGAGAGCTTCCAAGAAATTTCCCATATACTTCACTCTGAGGATGAACTGATGAGCTGGCAGAATGAAGTGAATCCATATACACAAATGTACGTATATATTTGTATGTAATGATATTCTTCTAAAGAAGGGTATATTCTGGAAAATAGTATGTAGCATGTGTATATGAATTTTAAATATTTGATAGCTTTATCCATTTTCAGAGTCCTCTGTATATATTATATGGTCTGGTCTCTTCTATACTACTGTGCAGAATAAAAGTAAAGCTGATGCAGGTGGCAGCAGTACAGGCCTCCTTATTTCATATTTTCAAATTGCACTGTTACATGAATAAGTACTCCTTGCAGAAGGCCTCCTCACAATTAAACTGATATGGTTAGTTATCTGTTCTATCTGACTTTTAAAACATTCTACAATGGATATTGGTTTGGAAGAACCTAATAGTAAAATGTAAACCTTTCTAGGAGGTCAGAACTGGGCAAAGAGTAAAAAAGAAGGGGCCAAAAGTCTCGTTAAGGTCCAGAGAAGGCCTGACTCCTAGAATCACAGTCCAAGCAATCAGTGGCTGAGTGGACATGCCGCAGTGAAAACATTTCTAAAACAGTGAAAGCATTAATGCATCTAGAGAAGGAACCTTCAACAACAACATTTTCCACTAGAGATTTCACCCGATGATGACAGAAGATAATATACATGACAATTCACATGTAAAGCATATCTCTCAACCTTTTAGCACAAGAAATGTGAACAAAGCCAAAAATAATATGTGTGTGTGGGGGGGAGGGACCAAGGCCCAAAATCAGGGAAAGAATTTAAATATTGCAGTCATGTAAACTTAGAAAATTACTAGAATAACAGAGGTTTATGGTAGTGTGCTTTTTCTGAAGGATATGAAGTCTGAAACTGAAATGTATGTCATTATTTAGTGATTTCAATCATCAGTGATTTGCCAGAAAACAGGTGGCTGTGGTGGTGCGGTGGTGCAGTGTTTAGTGTTGCCACCTCACAGCAAGAGGTTCTCTGGTTTGATCCTTGGCTGGGGTGCCTTCTGTGTGGAGTCTGCATGTCCTCCCTGTGGTTGTGTGGGTTTCCTCCAGGTGCTCCAGTTTCATCCCAAAGACATGCTGTAGATGGATTGGACACTCAAAATTGGCCCTAGGTGTGCTTGTGTGTGCCTTCTGTGGAAGGTTGGGTGCTGGGCTGGCAACCTGACACTGTAGAACTCTACTGCTAATCATGAGTGGACAGGTGATCTGCTGTGGTGACCCCTGACCAGGAAAAGAAGAAGTGATTTGCCAGAAAACTGCATGTTTTGTGAGGAATAGACCAAAACTAAGAGGTGAAAATATGGACAGTTGAGAGGCATGAGGAAAGTGTTTGCTTAGTTTTTGCAAATTTCTTTATACTTGAAGCAAAGAAGACAAAAGCTGCTATGTTTTCCTGAACTCATGCGCTTTCTCAGGTAAAACCCGCAATAGCAGCTCATGTTCAGACTATGAAGGTCTCTCCCTCTATCTCTATCCACTAGATTCTTCTCTAAAACTAAAAAAAAAAAAAAAAATAAAAAAAATGTATAAGTCGTTTAAGAAACTGTATTAACAACAAGAATAGGGCCATAGTTCTGTTGTCCATAGCATCATGGTATGCAGGGATGGCATGCACCCTGCAAGAAGAATAACGCTGACATAATTCATAAGGGTATCTACAGATGCATCAGAAACGCTTACAAACTAACTGATTAAGGTGCATTGGGATGGCTGTCCATCCAGAGTCAGAGGAAAAAGTATATCTAGTAAGTAGAAGGCTTCCTGGAGATTAAGTGACATCCAGAATTCTTAATGAGAATTCTAGTAGGAGCAGTCAGTCTAGGCAAGTAGACAGGTCCTGAGAGGGAGCTACCGCCTAAACCAAAAGTTTTCGTTGTTGCTTGTACAGAGATAGTTTTCTACGCTGTAAAAGATCTAAAAGGCTGAAATCATGTCAGTCTTATAGCCACCACATGCAACAAAGATGCATTTTGGTCTTTCTTCTCTAAATTTTGTGATGACGAGTGGGATAAGTAGGAATTCTAGAGGAACATACAGGAATTTTCTCTGCTATAGGAGACAGAGAATACATGCGTGTTTAACCTACGCTTATCCTGCAGGACTGAGCAGAAGAGAAGTAAAACCATATTCTGTTGTGTGATAAAAATGGTAGCTCCTGCACTGCCTCTGTCCTCGAAAGCCCAGTCCAGAAAGGATTCCTTTCATCCTCAGTTTCAGGAGTGGTCAGGAGACATGAATGATCGAGTCTTTTAGTGAATTCACTGCCACTGTAATGTAAAATGCTGCAATAGTAATGCCCACAACATTGAACATCTGCCATCTTATTTGTTCATGTATCAAACCCTGGTCTTGTCATCTGATCAGAACAGGAGATGATCTGGTTCCAGTTCCACCCCCTTTCAAACATTTTTGCAGCCAATTCTGTGATGTACAGTGATAAAGTCGTGATTATGACCCAGACATTCCAAACTCATTTAACGGCACTTACACTAAAAGTCCTGGTGAGGATGAGAGAAATGAATGATGAGGTGAGGTCCTGCTGCCTTCTCTCTACAGGGATAAAGCTGGGGTGCATGTCTTCTCCTCTTACAATATCCAATGTAAACTAGGGAACAATGGAGGAAAATGCTTTCAGGGATGCAGAACTGATTGTGTGGACATCACTAATGAAGACAGACAACATGACTTCAGCAGACTGCCTTGTACTGTAACTCCTCGATCTTCTGGAGGCATGTGCAATTGTGTACCATAGGGTGCACATTACAGAACAATTCTTCACCTGCCTGACTGGATGAGGACTGCACCATATACAGAGTTCACCAGATTACTGAATGAATAGACAGAGTAACAGTAATTGAACAGACAGATGGTTGGCAGAGAGATGGGCAAAATAATTTAAAAATCTCTTCTTCTAGAGCTTTCAGGGTGAGAGACACTGAATGTAGCTCTGGATGGTAAATGGGAAGCTCCCTCTTCAGGAAAGTCCACTTTCCTTACACAAAAGAGAAACCAAAATAAACTTCACAACCTAACAATAAAACAGACATTACCAGGATTATAAAGTGGTATAAAGTATACAGTAGTATAAAGTACTGGTATACTGGTATAAAGTACAAAATATGGGACTATAAAGGCCCACATTTGGAGTACTTTCCTTCATGTAGTACTATAGAACCCAGTGACATAGATTTGACATTAACAGAAGGACCATGATATAGCCTTGCCAGTACTGCAGATAATGCTATTTATTTTATGTCTGCCGTAAGACTCAAGTCACAGGTGGGCCTCAGTCTGGACCATTTGCTGAGTCATCAAACAGGATGCCAAGGTTATGAATTCTGAGGCATCCTTATATACAGTAACAGTCAATAATGATGAGTGTCTGCCTCTGTCTCAATGAAGACAGTCCTTTGAAATGGGACTAGCATGGGTTTACCTAGCTGCTAGAGACCCTAAGGCCTGCAGCTAGGGGAGCAGCCAAGCAAAAGATGCCATCATGCATTCCCTCAGTGGGTCTGCCTGTAGTCAATGTTTTAGGACAGGGCATGCAAGAAGTGCCTTTTCCTGCAAAACATATGCTGAAGTGGCTTGCACCTTGATAAACATTCACTGGATATAGAGGAAAGAGCAAATGACAATGCTTTTTAGTGAAAGTAAAGCTCAGATATACCAGATTAAAAGAACTTTCTGTGTGCATCCCAGACAAAGATACACCAAATGCATCCATGATTCTCATCAACACCACGTGGACACTTAGCAGTGTCAGGGGTAGGGTCCCCTAGGATGCACCATCTAGATGTTGTTTATCAGTTATGCTTGTTAAAGTCACTGAGGTGAAAGATAGGACATAAGTATCCCATCCCCTCTGAAGCAAGAAAAAGGTAGGAGTAGAATCATTTTCCTTTCTACAAAGGAGAAGCAAGATTGATGAATCTGTTGAAAAGAAGAAGTTGCATCTTCTCCAAGAGCTCTATGGAGACTAAGTCCTTCAGGGGACATTTTCCTAGAGGTGAGTCTAATAATTCTAAAATATGGCTAATGATGACCACTTCTAAGACCCATCACTTCATGATGATTGTTGTCTGAGTTGGGATAAAATAAACTAAAATAAACTGGCTTCCACAGGTAGTCTTGCACTGTGGTCAGTACTAAATATAACTGCTGCATTGAGGCAGTCCATCTTTTTCTAACAGTGATTAGCTGGTGATCCATGGGAGGCAAAACTACCTAATGCATGAGGGCCCTCTGCATTCTGCAGGTGGCCTTCTTTCTGGAAAACTGTAGTGACTTTGGTGAAGTAGAGGAAGCTGGTGCAGGTGTCATAAAGCCCCACCACAGTGACCAATGCCTGTTTCTGTTTTAGAGGCACTTATCCAGGTCTTAAAAGAATTTTTCAAAGAAGAAATCACTTAGGATGTAGCAACTTATAATGGCCTGCCTATGTTAATTATTAAAAGAGAAGAGACTACGCACTACCATCAACTGTGAGTGCATTCATAAGCTAGTTGCTGTAGCCAAAGTATCAGTACAGTCAAAGTTTCAGTGGACTATGTAAAAGCCCACAGTAGAAGTTGTGGTAAGGGTCTTTCTGTACCCACCGTGATCTCAGATTGAAAGAGGTATGACAGCTCTTCCGGACCCTGACTCACAAGGGGAAGTGGTACAGGGGATGTGAGGCAGATAATTAAGTGACATCAGACCCAAAGTGGCAGATGAATAAAAATTGCTCACCTTTTCCAAGTCCTTGGAGTCCTTAATAGGTGATAATATGGAAAAGTGGTGTGGGTTCTGTGACTTATGTTGAAATGAAGAGATTTCACTGGAATCTGTCATGGAATGCTTAATCAATATGTTGCTCTACTTTTTTAAGGGGTAACCGGTGGGCACCTATTTTCTTTGGAACATGGGAAGCTACATCCAGATGTTTTCACAACAGGTTCCACAGCAGATTAATTAAGAATCCCCATCTTTCTTGGTCACATACTGACAGACACATTTATGTGGGGATGACAGAGGAGCACCATCCCACCTCATATGGTTCTTCATATTCTTGAGGGTCTCTTCAAAAGGATGGTAATTTGTAGGAATGTTTCAGAAAGGGGAATCTCATCATGTTTTAAATGTAAGGATCCCTAGATCCTCAGATTGTTCTTCACAGGATAACAAAGAAGTGGGAGACTGCCCTTCATAATGTGTTACAGTAGGGACAGTCAGTCTCACTGACTGCATGACACAACAAGCTAGTAATACATGAGTACTGGATGTTGGCTGATAATGGCACTAGTGCTTGAGACTCACACACAAGCCAGCTTACAAAATATTATGAGAGGCCTGCTTGAGACTTGAAAAGGCCACCAAACCATTCTTCTTAATATTCCACTTTCAAAACCATAAAAACAAGTTCCAACTGGTTTCAAATAGCATGCCCATGATCAATATTTGGTCAATCAGCTTGAATATAAGTAGCATAGGAAACCCTGGAGGAATCTTCTTAATCTGAGTTTCCAGATCTTACTGGCTTTTGGGTGAGATTGGTGAGGCCAAGGAAAAATGCTTTCCTTACACCTTATTCAATCAACAACCCTTCACTGGGGTGGGGGAACCCTGATGCAGTTATGCTCCAGATCCTCAAACTGAAAGAACCTGTGTGGGTACATCAGAATGCTCAATCTAATATGGTTACTGTAATTGAAGTGTCCACAATTGTCTCATTTCAAAGGACTGATGGAAGAGTGGAAGATGAACTCATTACTAGCTGAAAGGGAGCTTACTACTCATGAGGAATACAGTGTCATCTCATGACCAGTCTTAGCAGGAGACTTTGAAAAATGTCTGGTATTTGAACTCCGTACCTTTTTCCATTGATCTATCAGTGAGTGAGTATTGTCTGAAGAATCTTTCTACATGGCCCTGCACTCAGCAACAACTACAGTCACCTTCTTCAAAGATTTACTACAGGCCTCAAGTGACTCTCTCCATCTCGTAGATCCTCTCCTAGACAGTATAAGCCAGGTCAGCTCTGATACAATGATGCCATCAAAGGATAATTAGAAGCTTTGCCCTTAGAAGCAACAAATACTGGAAGTTTCCAATAAACAATGACAGGATAATCATCTAACTGTAGGAGTAGCAGAAAAAAAGTGGTGAATGTTTGGAGTGGAACTGGCCTCCTAGACTGGCACGCATACCTCTCAATCAGAATTTTGCAGAATGTCTCTGATTTTGCCTTGTATATTTACCAAGTCCATCATATAATGTTTGATTTCCTGGTAAATCACCAAGGATTATAGTCAATCACTAATTGAAGGCATTTAGATTTTATACTTATTTTTCAGAATATGTGTATTGATATAAACGCTGTTGCTATATTAATTTTTAAATGATTTAGTACAATATTCAAAAGCTGTAAAAGAATAACAAACTGACTGCAAAATTATCCATGTTTATTGTTCATACAATCTGGTACCTCAGCTTTTCACCTTCCAAGGAGTTGGAATCATTGCATCCACTTATCTCATTTATAGGGATACAGAACCAATTAATTAATTAATTATACAATATTTGTAAAGAAAACACACATTACACAAAACATACTTTATCATTACATTCAGTTTCTAATAAACCAAATAGAGTTCAACAATGCTGCATTAAATTATTGATTCATATATTTTGGTGATAATGTACCACACCTTAAAATCATTTTAGTTTCAAAGCTAACAAAACTGCTTGTGAATGACTATCCCTAGGTAAAACAGGCTTAGCCAACACAATAAACAACAAATCCTTGTATGCCTCATTGTGCTGCCACAGGATTTTTTTTTTATTTTGTCCTTAATATCACCTAGATGTTCCATAATTCTAGCTTTTGCCTTCCTTTTAGTCTGTTCCGCATACTACTTAGTTTCCTTAGAACTTCACCCTGTAATGCAAACAAATCCCTGAGACTCATAGTTAAAATAACTATTTGAAAAATGTACTGCTTTATCTTCACTCCATGAAAATGCTTAATCTTACTGTGAATATTGTAATTAATACAATTAAGTGAACCTTGGACTGGCATACATGTAAGACAGATTAAAATTGAAAGATCTCATAGCCTTTTTGATTCCAGTGTAACAAAAACAGTGAGACAAATGAAGCATATATTTTATCTGATGCACTATTATTATATGTATAATATAATATTAAATGGAAAGTGTTTATTAACTTGATGGCCGTTGAATGGAGAGCTCCCATTTTCTCTAAGGGTCTAGACTCAAATTAATGCAGCTTCACACTGAAATTTTTAAATAGACGAAGGGAAACATTTTTGTGTGCATAAATGAGCTGATGAGAAAAGCAAAAATGTAAATTGTGATAATATGAAAGAGAGATTCATAAGGTTGGGGAGAAGTCCTTGCCTCCTAACATCCATAATAGAAATGATCGATATGGGGAGAAGTCCTTGCCTCCTACCAACCATAATGGAAATGATTGATAAGGGTCTACTACATGCAGCCAAGACCCAGATTCTCAAAGATCACTGTATCACAGCCAGAGGCTTATGCTCAAAGTCATTTACATGTTCTTACAGCAATCAAGCACAGACAGAGTGGAGATACAACATCTCAACTGAACTTGGAAACTGAGTTCGAGAAAGGTAAGTGCAGAAGCCATGGGGAGGGAGTGGGGTATGGGAATATAACTCAGGTTTTCAGACAATGATCGGGGGAGATTTAGGGTTAAGGAGAGGAGAGGAGAGGGAAGATTAGATTTAGGGAGCAATCTGGAACTTTAGGTTTAGTGAACATGAGTGGAGTTTAGGTTTAGGGAGTGTGAGGAGATTTTATGTTTAAGGAGGTGGAGTGCTGTTTTAGGTTAAGGAGTGATTAGGGACATTTGGGTTAGAGTGTGTTAGGGGAGTTTTAGGATTAGAGTCAGGGTACTGGTAGGACTGTGTAGTTCAGTAAGATTGGGTGGTGGTTGACTATGTGATTAATTGTGAGTGGGCGTTAGAACACTTGACCTTCAGAGCCAATGGCACTGAGCAGGTGTGTTGCAAGTTGCTAGAACATGAGCACTTGGAGTAGACTCGAGTGATATGCATAACTTTAATGTTTTGTAATGCTGAATTTGTATAACAATGATTATATTGGCAATCACATGTCCAAACAGCAAGAATGATTACCAGAGACTTGGATTTTTTTGCCCAGTTCATTCTCAGTAATATGTTTATTTCAAGGGGGTATCCAGGTCCCTTAATAGAAAAGCTAAAAGATGAAATAGTTACTGAGAGGAATGGAGGGTTATTTACACCCCTGTTACAGGCACAAGCTACATTTTATTCCAAAAAGGATGGAGCTTCATAATCTAATAGTACAAATAACTATCAGTGTTCCTTTACTACCAAGTTTTCCATAGATTCTTACATGATCCATGGCATTTTAAATAGGAACTGGCAGTTACTTCAAGTACATGATGGATTAATATAAAAAACTTGGATACAAGCCCAATGTTGTATACAAGAGGGGATGTACTATTAAAAATATGTTAGAATGGAAAGAGGAGAGCTCATTAAGTAAAGGGAGGATATGTATGAAAAAATGTGTTTTTTGTACACAATGTTGTTATATTTTAAACAAAGAATGTGTTAGAATTAATTCCTGTAACATACAACCTAATGGGATTTTCAATTGTAACTCTATTGGGGTTATATATGCTGCCATTTGCTCCCAGTACCCTGGTAGAGGGAAAACTACACATATATTTAAAGAGAGAACCTACAAACATATTAGGGACATGAAAAATAAAAACAGTAACAATGCCCTTTACAAACATGTGGAAAAGTACCCTACACATACTTTTATTTTTTTGTTTTAGAAGGGGTTTAAAAAGATATTCAAGGAGGGCCCTGGGCAGATATGGTTGAGTTTAGAGAACTTCTTTGGCAGATAAGGTTGAATGCTCAGATTTCACCTGGGCTGAATGACACTTGTAGTATAGCTAGTTTTTTAAGGCTCCGTTCACATTGCGTTTAGCATTTTATTTTGTTACTAGGAAACTAACTGATTGAATAATTTTAAATTATGTTTTATTGGTAGAGATCTGGTCATGTGGCCATCTGTGGTATTTGTATGCTTGTATGTTTTATTCTGAAGAAGTCTTGTGATATAAGCTGACAAGAGCGCTAAATAAACCTTGGTTGATTGGATTTGGTTTTGTGTCTGGGACACTTTCTTGATACAAGGCATTTTTTTGTTTGAGTTTATTTGTTATTTGATTCTGAATATTTAGCATCTACATGTAAAAATACTGATGGATGTTTCAGCGTGAACAGTGACCCTTGGGGATGATCCTGTGGAAAATATTGGTCTTCTTACACGGCTTATATAGCAATTTTCCCAGGAAGTATTTGTATCTAATAGCCAAATAAGTATACAAACTACATCTACCATCGTTAATATGCAGCCTGAGACTGTTTCCAGGACAATTGGAATCCATGGTAACACTTCTTCTCATGTACCTGCTAGTGACAACATGGGTAGGAACCCATATGATGTTAATGCCTGGTTAAATAGACTTTACTTTCAATACTAACTCTATTAATGAAGTTCGTACATTCAATGAGTTGCTGCAAATATTTCAATCTAAGTTGCTTAAATTTAGAAGGCTTCAGTTAGAAAATATGTACTTTCTCGAATGTATTAAATCACAGATGGTACCTAAAGGACTGATGTCCTGGAAGTTTCCTAATGGGTTAATACCTGACTCTGATCTGCATTGTGAACTTATTGCTTTGTTCAACAAGCAAGGTTGTGAACTAATGAAAATTTTGGTTAAGCACAGCTCAGCATCTGTCACCCTTATTCAATGTTTATTAACAGAGACAGACAATAAATTACGTGATGATCTGCTCTTTGAGAGCTCCGTGTTAAACTATAATGATATATTCAATAAAGTGGACAGAGTTGCAGGGGATATTAAAAAACGGAAGCAAACGAAGTTCGACAGAGATAGGAAAGCCTATTCTCATGGCTTAGACTATCCCAAACCACCTTCCTTTGCTTCGACCCACCCTTTTAGGACAGAAACCTATAGCGAGGTTACCGCAAAGAAGGTGGAGGTTACAAATACTGATACATCTACCCTTTTAGGATGAGACCAGCCAAGAAGGTCCGAAAAGGACCCAAAATCAGGGCCATGTTGTCAACTACAGGCCGCAATGGGCCTGGAGAATGTCGGGGAACCATTATTACATGAATCAGCAGTCGAGGAGGAACTTCAACCAGAGATAGTAGCCGCTGATGGAGGCTTAGTCTCTGAGAATGGTTTTACTGACTACATCACAGATGACACTGAATACCCTTCGTGTATCTACAATTTAAAAGGTGACTTTTGCTTATATAACTTTCTACCTTACAAACTGAATGCAGAAGCAGCAGAATTGTTTAGCAAAGGCTTTAATTTTGTGCCTATTTGTCGTTCAAGAATTACCGACCTCAATGTTGATTTAAAATTGTATGTTAGGCATTTAAACTTGAAATTATTTTTTAACAATTATGCTGATGGTGGAGTTAATAATGCACTTAAGAAAAAAGTACTTTTAATCCTTCCACACAAAACTGCCTTATTATGTTTGAAAAATGTGTGAGTTTGATTTTAGGGCAATGTTTAGTAATAGGGAGACAAAGTATATTGAAAATCTTACATATGAAGAAAGGGAAATCCTGTTAAACTTTTGTAAGGATAAATCTCTTAGAGTTATGAAACCTGACAAGGGTGGGGGGGGGGGGTCGTTGTCTTGTCCAAGGAAGATTATATTAACAGTATGAATGTGTTTTTATTGGATGGGACCTTGTACAAAGAAGATTCTTTGAACATGGTTAATGTTTCCTACCGTAAGATAGATTTGGCCGTCAAAGACATGGAGGACCAGCGGCAATTAGATTATGACACCATGGACTATTTAAATACTCGGTACCCTGTTGTACTGAGTATTTTTGGTATCCCAAAGTTACCTAAAAACAAACATGATCCTTGATGAGACCAATTGTAAGAGCTAGAGGGTCTAAGACATATTCACTTTGCAAATATATAGATATAAAGTTAAAAAATGCTCTTGAGAACGAATCACACATTTGCATTGATTCTTGGTATTTTCTAAAAAGGTTCAATGAGCTTAAATATGATGAGAATAATATTTTTCTTACTGTGGACGTGGTCAACCTATTTAACATGATACCCCTAAGGTTGGAATGGTTTGAAGAGTTCTTATTTGACTCCAAGTTATTTTCAAATGATGAGGTGGGAGTTATGGTTAATTTTATGGAGATAATTTTACAAAATAATTTTGTATATTTCGAGTGGGATAGTACTTCTTGCAAAAGACTGGTGTAGCCATGGGGGCAGTTTGTGCCCCCATATTTGCTAATATCATTATGCTAATGTGGGAGAGGAAGTATTTACTCTCTTCCCCTTTCAAGAATAATTAGAGACTATATCTACGATATCTTGATGATCTATTTTTTGTGTGGGTGGGGGATAAACCTAGTATTCAACAATTTTTGACGTATATTAATCAGACCACTACTTTTTGAAGTTCACACACACATGCAATTTTAACAAGATTAACTATTTTGATGTTGAAATGTGCAAAGATTTGGAGAGTAAACAATATATAAGCAACATATACAGGAAGCCCACGTATTGCAATAGTCTGCTACATTATGATAGCTGTCACCCTAACCATGTTAAGCAGGGTGTTGTTAAAGCGTAATTTGTCCGACTAGCATGAATGATTACCAGAGACTTGGATTTTTTTGCCCAGTGTTCCATTCTCAGTAATATGTTTATTTCAAGGGGGTACCAGGTCCCTTAATAGAAAAGGTAAAAGATGAAATAGTTACTAAGGGCAATGGAGGGTTATTTACACCCTTGTTACAGGCACAAGATACATTTTATTCCAAAAACAGTGGACCTTCAAAATCTAATACTACAAATAACTATCAGTGTTCCTTTACTACTACGTTTTCTGTAGATTCTTACATGATCTACAGCATTTTAAATAGAAATTGGCAGTTACTTCAAGTACATGATGGATTAATAGAAAAAAACTTGGATATAAGCCCAATACTGCATACAAGAGGGATGTACTATTAAAAATATGTTAGAATGGAAAGAGGAGAGCTCATTAAGTAAAAGGTGGATAAGTGCAAAAAAATTTGTTTTTTGCACACATTGTTGTTATATTTTAAACAAAGACTATATTAGAATTAATACCTGTACCATACAAACTAATGGGATTTTCAATTGTAAATCTATTATATATGCTGTCATTTGCTCCCAGTGCCCTGGGTTTTATTTAGGGAAAACTACACATAGATTTAAAGAGGGAATCTATGAACATGTTAGGGAAATGAAAAATAAAAACAGTAACAATGCCCTTTACAAACATGTGGAAAAGTACCCTACACATTTAGTTTTTTTTGTTTTAGAAGAGGTTAAAAAAGATATTCAAGGAGGGCCCTGAGCAGATATGGCTGAGTTTAGAGAACTTCTTTGGCAGATAAGGTTGAATGCCTATATTTCACCTGGGCTGAATGACACTTGTAGTATAGATAGTTTTTTAAGGCTGCATTCACATTGTGTTTAGCACTTTATTTTGTTACTAGCAGACTAATTGATTGAATAATTTTAAATTATGTTTTATGGGTGGAGATCTGGTCATGTGGCCAATTAATGTCTTTTAAATGTGTGGTTTTTGTATGCTTGCATGTTTTATTCTGAAGAAGTCTTGTGATACAAGCCGATGAAAGCATTAAATAAACCTTGGTTGATTGGATTTGGTTTCGTGTCTGGGACACTTTTTTGATACAAGGCATTTTTTTGTTTGAGTTTATTTGCTATTTGGTTCTGAGTATTTAGCATCTACCTGTAATAATACTAAGACAAGGGCTTTTGCTCAGATCTTTGGTGGGTTCTGGAAGTCATAAAACAATTGCATTATTTCATGCTTCCAAAGTAGCAATTAGTTCACCCAAAGACAATACAGAAAGCTTCCTAGTACGGATTTTATGTCTCTGGCTGCATTGAAGCATCTTTATGGCCTAACTTATAAAGTAATTTAATTTCAGATATTTTTCAAAACTTTGCTTGACTGAGGTTAGCCCTCCAGTTTCCTCTGTTAAAACAGATACATTTAACCAGTTACAATATTGCATGTACATTTCTATTCTCTTCCAGTATGGCACACTGTGGATACATTTTAAGCACAAACACTTTACAAATACATTTTCAACACAAACATCTGTACAAAGCAGTTTCATACACACATGACATACAGTTCTAATTCATTTGTAACACAAGCATCTTATATGACATACAGTTTTAATACATTTGTAACACCAGCATCTTGTATAAATTAGTTTGATATTCACAAATGAGATATATTTATTTACAAAATTCCAGCTAGCTGTGCTGGCAGTACCTCCTCTTGTCACAGGAATAACCAATCTGGCAATCAAAAAATAAATAAATAAGGAAAAAAGGACTAGTTACTAACTATACGTTCATCTGTCATGGTCATGTAAATAAAGCCCAAATGGTGCAGTTTAAAACTTTGTAGTGCTGGTGTGGCATGATTACTGTCCAATATCAGTTAAAAGACACTCTAGTTCAGTGCTGCTCCAGCATGAGACCCAATCTTAGTAATGGTTAGAAGTGTGTTTAGCAATTGTTAATCACCCCTCAACACTGTTAATATCATAAACAGTAAACAAAAGAATCACAGTGGAACGAAGCACAATAGGACTGAGAGGTCTGAGCTTAGATGGATCCAGAAATTGAGAGCAGATAAAGGACATGCCCTGGGATTCATGAAGCTTATGCCAGGTGCAGGCATAGCATTGGCGATCTAACACCAAATATGGCTGCCAAGCGATTCGGGTACGAGCTGTTTCCACGTGCACTACCTGCGTACGCCAGGCCCGCACAGCTCCCAATGCATGCATGCTAATTACCCGATGTGCAGCAGCGTAGCATCAAATAAAGGTATATAGTGATTCAGGAAGTGGTGCAGGCATAGTGTAAGCAAAACCAAAAAAAACGGTTTACATATTTCAAATATAAAATCGGAGCCATGACAGCAGACCAAACTCACGTATTATACTGTTAATATATGCCAGTGGCTAAATATATAGCCACTGGCATAAAAAAACATGCACAACATATAAAAAAGAACATTTAATGTCATGCCCACACTACCGCGAAGTAAAATTGCAGGGCATCGGTGCGCAAATGGGATCACAATGAAAATGTATTTATATGTAATAAAACTGCAATGTAACACATTTCATGAATTCCCCATAATAGTCAATGGCACGCATGCTACACCGCACCATGACGCAAGGGTTGCTAAGGGGCTGTGACAGTGTTCTGCACGGTAACTAGGAATTAGTAGGCAATGCCATGCAAGTGAGATGAGTAATACTGAATCACAAAATCCCCACCGGCGTAAGGATTTACCTCACAGTGTAGCAGTACAACACCGAGGTGTGGCCTGGAGATAAAGATGACATCAAGAGAGGGGTGCGCCACCTTAGCTGTAAGCACATTGGAGCATTGCTAATTCGGTTTGCCTGTTGCTAAGCAAAGCTGCAGGATAGGGGGGTGTTGAAGTAGCCATAACTTTGCTTAGCTTAGAGCACACAAGGTAACCGAATGTGCATGTGAATGTGGATGAAAACACGCTCGAAACCCGGTAAATGGTTGTGCACGGCGAGCACCAGAGCTGAAACAGGAAGGATACGGGAAGAAAATAAGGAAATGCTACAGCATGGTAATTGGAGTACAAATGAGTAATTAACACCTAGGAACCCACAGTGGGCCGTTGACAACAGCTAGCAAGGCTGCAAGCAGCTACCTGCAGATCAGGAAAGGGGAGGTGCTGTACTGCAAAGAAAAGTGAACTGTCACAGCAGAACAAAGCAAACTTACAGTAGATCAGCTACATAACACATTTCGCAACACAATCCTGGGTTGGGAAAGTACAAAACAAGAAAGCTGGCAGCTGGATGCATGCCTGACAATGGGAGGGGAATCGGGTTGAAAAGTGAAGTAAAGGGCAATAGATGAATCACGGCAGCCAAGCGTAATTCAACACCAAAGGCCCCACAATAGCAGTACCTGCTGTAAAACCCATAATTAAGATACTCTGCAGCTGGAATTGCACATACACACCCAATTACACCAGCAGCATCCATAGCACAATAGTATAAAGTGTGAAAGCACCTCACACACAATTGTGTATTCCCAGGCACTCTCCCCCATTGGTGTATACAGACGGGAAACTTTTAATATGTACATGTTAGGGGCTGCCATAGCTTTGATTCACCAGCATGTGTTGGAGGCTGAAGGTGGTGTGGAGGATGATGCTGACAACCATCTCAGGCACTGGAGGAGGAGAAGAGTGTTCAGACCTAGGGTAACCTGCCAGGGGCTACATGATCTGGAGATAGTAGAGAGTTACAGAGTAGACAGGGACACCATACAGCAACTTGTTGAGCTGTGCCAGCCATGCCTCAGAGCCAGAAATAACAGAGGGGAACCCATCCCAATGGGCACGAAGGTATGTGTAAGCTTTAGAATACTAGCCACAGGTACCTTTCAAAGGCCAAATGGGGATATCATAGGGATCTCACAGGCATCAGCATCCAGGGTACTCCACGAGTTCCTGTCTGCCATGTTACCACATACCAATGAGCACATATACTTCCCCCGAATGCAGGAGGAGTTGGCCAGCAATATGCATCTCTTCCACAGTGTGGCAGACTACCCGGAAGTACTGGGTGCAATAGACTGCATGCACATACACATCAAGTCACCACCCAGTGAGCAGGGTAGGCACTACATAAACTGCAAGGGATACCCCTCCATCAACTGCCAAGTCGTGTGCAATGCTCAGGGCATTATCATGGATGTGTGTGCTGGCAGCCCTGGAAGCTATAACGACTCCCACATCTGGCATGCCTCACAGCTGCATCAGGTATTTGCCAGGGGGGACATCCCATATGGCTACTTGGTGGGGGATGCTGGCTATGCACTGGAACTGTGGATGATGACTCCCATCGGAAATGCACACACACCCATGCAAGAACACCATAATGAGGCACATGCACAAACCAGAATCATCATAGAGCGTGTGTAGGGATGCTGAAATCATGGTTCTGTTGCTTGGACATATCTGGTGGAGCCTTGCAGTACTCTCCAGGCATGTGTGTCCACATCTTTATAGTATGTGCCATGCCTACACAATATGATCCTGTGGAAACAGCTGCAGCAGGAACAGACTGGTGAAGGCCCTCACAGTCCACCACCATTGCCAAGTGCCCCACAGGCACAGAGGGACTCAGACCACGAACACCCTGTGCCAGCCCCAGTAGGCAGAAGGAGGCGTGCCCAGTATGCCCATGCCTTGGCAAAGAGGGAACGTATAGCACACACACTGACAGTGTAGGCACCTATGGACTGACACCTTTCTCCACCTGCGCACACAGTAAACATGGATGGCACACACACATGACCACCTGTAAATTGTCATCTATAGGTGGTCTACTGTGTGCATCCTACAAAGGCAGTCCTAAACTATTGTACACACAACTGCCATTGGCACAAGGTAAGTCAATACCTGAACAGTAAATTAAGCTATCAGCATGTGTCAATACTGTACGTATAGGTTCATAGGTACATAGGTAGGTACTTGCCTAACTGCCCAAGGCAATTCATTAGCCTAGCCAAAATGTGTCTGCTGTCACCACCCCATTGATTAACTAACTGTCCCTCTGTGGAGCAGAGCCAATTGTGGGATCCCTGGGGTGTATCCATTGTTCCCCACCCACTCTGCAAGGATTCCTGTAGTGTTAGTGAGGGGCTCTGTATAATGTAATCAGGGATGTAGTTCTAAAGCATGGGAAGTACCCGTGACAGGAATCTGCACTCCAGCATCTTCCAGTTATGGTTGTGGCAAGGTGTAGCTCATTACAGTGTGGCTCACTGGACATGGATTCCCATAGGTGGAGCATATCCATTAAGCCTAACTTGGACATGGCTTTGTTGGCCAGCAAAATTAATCTCTGAGTAAACAAGATGCCACTGAGTAATGCAAGAGTTTATGCAGTCTGGCAGCATAGGACACATGTCTGAGGGCATTATTCCTCTTGGCGAGGTACGTTCATGGCCCTTCCAGCTGTTGGATGTGTCTTCTGAGGTACATTCACAATGGGTTATCATACTCGATGATGGGATTGATGAGTGATGAGTAAAGGGGCACAATAACCTCAGTCTATTTAGATGTGAACCTTAAGTAATCAGATGGCCTACATAGACAGATGTCCTAACTACTTCGCAGATATGATTGTCAAAGGAGAGATCACTATCTAATGTAGTCCCCACATACCCATTATGTTATCTGAATTATAGTGCCTGCCACTCATGTGTTAATATGTGTGTGTGTAGTTTCCCAAAATGGAATGACCATGCAGTATGTGGCTTTAGCTGGAGGCCATGACTCTGACACCCTGTGTTGGTTTATGTGAGGCCCCTTGAAGGTTGTCTGTGACACCTGGACTGTCAGTTATGGCTCCCAGTTTGCAGTAATTGCCAAACACGGTCTGCTGTAGTCCACCTGTGTTAGCCGTACCTCTGAGAAGTATATGGCAAGCAGTAGGGATCCCAGGACTGAGTCCTGTGGGACACCAGTTGTGACTGGTCAAGAGTTGGACCTGGAGGCTACTAGGCTTACCATGTGGGTTCTGTGTGTAAGCCTGTTGGCAAACCAACCTGTGATGTATGGGTGTATGTACTGGCTGGTTAGTTTAGAAATAATACCTGAGTGGGGAATGGTGTCAAAACCATTGGCGAGGTCCAGGTAGTATGTGTGAACTACCAAACCCCACACCTAAAGTCTAGGTGACTGTAAGATGTCAAACAGGTTCAGTAGGCATGATCTTCACTCAATCAAGCTGACCTGGGTTGGGTCAAGTGTCTGGAGGTTACCATTGTTTATGTTAAAGAGTGCCATGAGGATGCACTCCATAGCCATGCAGATCAGACTACTCAGGCTTATGGGGTGGTAGTTACCATGGGCAGTTGTGTCACCACCTTGGTGGAGTGGAATAGCTGTTGCCATGCACCATTGAATGGGCATGTAGCCTGTGTAGAGGATGATGTTGAATTGCTATAATAGGCAGGGGGTCATTTTGTCTTATAGTGTCTGCAGGATGCAGTCTGGGACACCATCTGCTTCCATTGATGCTCTGTCATGCCATTTGAAAGGGCCATTACCACCTGTATGTCTCAGATGTCTGGGATACTGTACATTTTGGGTATTGTTGTGGGCCCTGTAGGGGGTGAAGCTTGCATCGAATGTATCATCAAGTGTGTTGGTGATATCAGTAGGGTTAGTATATTCAGTGCAATATTGCACCAGCACAGTGCAAATCTGTGTATTACTGCTTAGATCCTTGACATAGCCAAAGAAGCCTTTGTGGTCATCTTCTGAATCCATGCCTATTTACCTGTGGATGTCAGCCTTGGATGATTACATGAGTAACATAAGTGTCTTGCTAATACAGGTCACAGATGTCTGCATGTCTTGAGATTTGCTGTTGTTCTGGACTACTGTCCTACTTCTGTTGTATAGCTTGTATATTGCAGGGGTTCAGCAGACTGGTGTCCTTTTATAGGAGTAGCGAGCCCTCGTTTGCCATTGATGGCATGACCCATACATCTTTGTAGGTGCTTATAGAGTGCGATTGTAATTCTGTCTGTATCTTGAGCAGTGTCATCCCTGAGCGTGGGGGCTGTGAACCCTCCCACCTCTGTCATTAGTACTGTGAATTTAGCTGTAGGAAAGGTATTCACTGTGTGTTCTTTGGGTGGGGGAGATGGTTGGGAGTTGAAATCATCAGTGAATAGTTCATGGTCAGATCTAAACAGTGACTGGTTTACCTCTGCTGTAGTACACCTGTTGCACATGTCAGTGATTACCACTTCTAGTATGTTTTCACCTCTCGTTAGTCCGTCTATCAACTGATACAGGCCATATGAGGTGATAAATCCCAGGAAGTGCTGGGCCTGGAAGTGAATACTCGAGTAGGTTATCCAGTTAAGTGTAGGGTAGCCGACATTGACCAATAACAGGGCATCTGATAGGACTGTCATGTTTACCACTGTCTCCAGATAGTTGCAGTGGTGCTCCTGGGTCATGGAGGGTTATCTGTAGCAGCTCACAGTTTGCATTGCAGTCGTGGCTGATGTTAGCTGCACATGGATGATCACAGAGGTATCATGCTGCCCCACTAACTTGGAGGTGTAGGTATTCCCGATGAATATGGAAACACCCCCTCTATGTCTGTGCCAGTCCATGTTCAGTGGCTGAAATGTGTGTTATGTGTTGTAGTCCAGTAGTGCCGGTGTGCTCACAGGAGCCTTATACAGGTCCCAGTCACAGAACAGATGTAGATGTTGTCCATATTGAGGGGTGCTGTGAGTGCATGCATGTTGTGAGTACTACCCCTGGTGTTGAGTAGCCTAACCCTCATTGATTCCACTATTGTGCAGTTCATGGAGGTGAGATTCACCTCTGAGACCTGCCTACAAATGGCACCATGGGGGCGCCAATAGCCTTGCCCAGTATTCCAAAGCCTTAGGCTGACACATGCAAGTTGGTATGGCATTGTTGCAGGCATGTTTCCCATCTGTGCTTGTGTCCCATCTTTCCTGTAGGTAACCTACTGGTAAGTAATACAAAGCCTGAAACCTATACAAGTCCACTAGCTTCCAAGATAGGCTTTTGGAGTGATTAGGTATCAGTAGTCTGTATGCTCTTGCTGTACTTAACTGTTGTCTGACTACATGGTGATTTTACACTGTATATTGTGATCAGAAAACTCTGTATAATCACATATGATGCTGGAGATGGCCTGCACTGTAAAGGTTCACAGATAGGTAGTAGGCTATTTGCCCAAAGGCATTTAGAAGCATAGCTACAGTGTGGTGGCTTTATCTGCACCATTGATGAAGTAACTTAGCCTCTGTTAAGCATAGCCAATGAAGTGATTCCAGGCAGAGTTGCCGGAAGCTGTTGAAGACTGGGATGCTGTAGGATGATAGGGGCACATAGTGATCTCAAAAGGGCATGTTAACATGACAACCCAACAACATTCAATTTCCCCAGCAGGTCTTGCAGCTATAAAACTGGAGTGGCTCCCCCACACCCTGGATGTATGTTTCTGGGACACATGATCCCAGGGGTGTATATACTGTTGCCCAGTCACACATCAAGGTTTCCCCTGAAGTGTGTCAGTGAGGGGCTATGCCAAATGTAGTTAGGATGTTAATGTATAGTCTCCCAATTCATGTGTTATGTTGGTATTTCGAGAAGCTCACTGGGTGTGGGTGACTCCGCCTGTTGTGTAGCCAAGCTTACACATAGGATTCATGGACATAGGAAATAGGCAGAAGGAACGTCAATGTCAATAGTGTAATGGCTACAGCATTTGCATAATATCTGTGCATTTGTGGTTCAAATCCCAATAAAGTCAGAGATGTTTTACATGTTACATAGTATACCTTAACCACAGCTTGCATATATAGGTAGTATTCCACAGAATAATAAACATTTGGAACACACACAAACCCATGTGTGCTGGAGAGTACAGTTAACAGACAATGTAATGTTATGTAAGCACATAGTGAGATGTTACGTCACTGAAATGTATATATCCTGAGTAGTTAGCAGAAATGGCCATATGTGAGTGTACAGGTTGTAGGATGTAAAGTTTGTTTAACTGTGTACAACCACTGGTATAATGTCGCATAAACACCTTTAAACCTGCTTACAACTGCTTAAATTAACCAAACGATACACAAGATGCAAAATCTAAACCAAATAACTGAAGACACTGCCAGTGAGTGAACAAAACGAACACCACCACCTTGTTTAACGTTTTCGTACAATTTAATACAACTGAACTTCATCAGAAACACACACACATAAATCACTAGGTTTAAATACCTAATTAAATCATCACATGTAATTTATGACCAATCATAAAATGTATATCCAACATATATATTCAAATAAATGATTATAATAATAATGTTAAAATACATAAATGAAAAAGAAAAAATTATTATCTGAATAAACAATAAATGTTGAAGCCTTTGTTTATAAAACACATATTAAAATCTCTGTGCCTGTAAAAAACATTTGATATTGATCATGTCATTTAAACCAGGAAGCTGGTCAGCGTTTAACATAATTTGCCATATAGCTTCACAACACTCTAAAAGTGTTTTAAAATCTCCACTAAATAATGCATTGTTCACCCTCTCTAAAACAAAGAAGGAAAACTTTTTGAAAACAGGACACTCTCTAAGGAATGCCTAGCCAAAGCATTAGATGTGTCCTTTTTCTTAATGGCCAATGTATGTTCATAAATATGTTTATTTAATGTGCTTTTTGTTTTCCCAATGCAAAAATGTTCACATGAAGTGCATTGAGCTAAATAGACAATGTTGGTTGTCTTACATGTGTAGTGCCCCTTTGCTACAAACGTCCTATTAATGTGCTTGAACGTGACTGTAGATGTCCCACTGACAAATCTGCATTGTTTACAAGATATACAGGGAAAAGTACCAGGGGTAAAGTCACAAGTAGACCCAACGTTTTTGGATCCTCTTTCTAAAATCATCTTAATATTTGATACTTTTTTGTAACTAAACACTGGGCGATCACCTAAAATCTTTGATAATTCAGAATTACCTAGCACTACTTTCCAATTGTTGGAAATGATCTCTCTGATGATACCTATTTCATTAGTGATAGGAATAGAAAAGGACAAAATGTAATTTTCAAAGTTTGGGCTGAAACTTCAACCACATTACAATGGGTGTCTCCAGTGAATCTCAAAACAGGACTTGCAATGTTTGCTCTTAAAGCAAAGACTTCACCTATAATTTGATTTAACCAAGAAGATCCATAACCTCTGTCTATAAAAAACATTTTAACTTGAAAATTTCATCCGAAAAAATGTCGCCACTACTGGTCAACCGTCTGAGCCTTATAAATTGTCCCTTAACTACATCTCGCTTCATGTGGCTAGGATGTAAACTGTCATGATGTAAATATTGATTAATAAAAAGTAGATTTTCTAAAAATACTACTTTCAAAGATGCAATTGGAATGATTGATGGTCAAATGCAGGTCCAAATAGTCTATACTACTACCAAAACCTCCCAAAGTGAATCTCAAAAAACTGGTGGTACAATTCAGATCCCGAAGAAAGATGGAAAAAGAGTCAAAATCTCCCTTCCATAAAAATATCAGGTCGTCAATGTAACGTCTATAAAATGAAATGTTGTGAGCCAAAGGGTGGGTGACAAGAAACTTAATCTCCCAGGTTGCCATAACCAAATTGGCAAAACTAGGCACTACTTGTGCACCCATAGCATCCCCTGATATTTGTTGAAACAGCTCTCCTTCGAATCTGAAAAAATTATTGTCTAACACCAGTTCCATCAAAGTGCAACAAGTATAAACAAGGCTGCTGTCAAAACTAGTGTGTTGACTGAGGTATTCCCTCATGTACTCAGTGCCTAATTTCTGGTCTATACTTGTATAAAGGGGAAACTACATCCAAAGAAGCAAATTTTATATCTGTGTCAAACACTTGAATTTTGTTCAACAATTCTAAAAGATGCCAAGAATCCCAGAGATAGAATTTAGAATCCTGTACTACGGGGTTTAACAAATTGTCTAACCAAATCGAAATGGTTTCTGTTTTGGAAAAACCGGCTGACACTATTGGTCTAAATGGAAGGTGTTCAGCCAGTTTGTGCACTTTCGGTATGCCAAAACAATGTGGCAATTTTAGGATATTCAGTAAACAAAAAAGTGTAAACAGAAAAATCAATACAACCCTGACTAAATAAATCAAACAGGCAAGCATCTAATCTTGAAAAACTTTTGGTAATGAAATCAGTAAGCACTTTTGTATAACAATGTTCGTCAGCTAGTAAAATATGAATAGCTGACACATAATCAAATGAATTCATAACTACGATGGTCCCTCCTTTGTCAGCTTTCATAATACGCCAATCTTTATTGTTGGCCATAGTGTGAAGAACTGATACTTCTCCTACTGAAAGATTGGACCCATGATACTGCCTACTATCAAGTCTCCTAAAATCTTGTTCACAGACAAACACAGATAAAGTAGAATTTAACAAGGGATTGTATGCACTTTTCTTTTTGATACAAAGTTGATGTGAGTCTGAAGTTACAACCCTATCAAAAATATATTTCAAACTGAGTTTTCTGCAATACAACTTCAAATCAACTATCAATTTAGGAAGGTGCACTGTGTTAGGTGGAATAAAAGAAAACCCTTTCTTAAGTACAGAAGTCATATCCTGAGACAAAGGAGGATCAGTTAAATTAAGAATGTTAATAGAAAAATCTAATATTTTTTCTTTCCTTTGCTCTTCCCCTTGTTTCTTGTTTGCACTTTGTCCGACCACTTGGGAGTCTTTTTGTTGCCAGAACTGTCCATCAAGAAAGGACCTACTGTGTTGGAATCAACTGTGGCCAAAACAGATGAAGCTGAAATAGACGCAGTCACATTGTTCTTGGTATTAAGATGATTTTAGAAAGAGGATCCAAAAATGTTGGGTCTACTTGTGACCTTACCCCTGGTACTTTTCCCTGAGTATCTTGTAAACAATGCAGATTTGTCAGTGGGACATCTACAGTCACGTTCAAGCACATTAATAGAACGTTTGTAGCAAAGGGGCACTACACATGTAAGACAACCAACATTGTCTATTTAGCTCAATGCACTTCATGTGAACATTTTTGCATTGAGAAAACAATACGCACATTAAATAAACGTATTTATGAACATACATTGGCCATTAAGAAAAAGGACACATCTAACACTTTGGCTAGGCATTCCTTAGAGTGTCCTGTTTTCAAAAAGTTTTCCTTCTTTGTTTTAGAGAGGGTGAACAATGCATTATTTAGTGGAGATTTTAAAACACTTTTAGAGTGTCATGAAGCTATATGGCAAATTATGTTAAACGCTGACCAGCTTCCTGGTTTAAATGGCATGATCAATATCAAATGTTTTTTGCAGGCACAGAGATTTTAATATGTGTTTTATAAACAAAGGCTTCAAAATTTATTGTTTCTTCAGAAAATATTTTTTTTCTTTTTCATTTATGTATTTTAACATTGTTATTATAATCATTTATTTGAATATAAATGTTGGATATACATTTTATGATTGGTCACAAATTACATGTGATGATTTAATTAGGTATTTAAACCTAGTGATTTATGTGGGTGTGTTTCTGATGAAGTTCAGTTGTATTAAATTAAACGAAAATGTTAAACAAGGTAGTGGTGTCCATTTTGTTCCCTCACTGGCAGTGTCTTCAGTTAACTGCTTAAATTAGCCTTATTCTGTAGTAAAACATGTCTAATACATTGCAGGTGTTGAACCCTGGACCATGCACACCATAGTCATGGGACCTACCACTAAGCCATCAACTGACTTACACATTTGTTTGCAGTAGTGAGGAACAGCAGTAGTACACTGTACATACTAAACACCATAAAAGTTGTACATATCCAGATGCCTCAGTGGTAAAGCCAGTGACTGTGGTGTTCATGGTCCCAGTTTCAAGACCAGCAAGGGCTGTTGCGCCATTTTGAAGGTCCCAAATAAGGGATGTTGGATTTAGGTTGATTAAAGCACTTTTAAGCGGTCGTTAGCGGGTTATTGCACCGGTAAGTGCCGGTAAGCGGCGCTTAAACATGACTACATGGATAAGCGCCACACAGGTTTAACCTTTGCTGAACATCGTGCAGATCTCGGGCAAAGCCACTAACAACCACTAAAATGTGTGTTAATCACCCTTCCACTACCAGTGCTTGCTCTGAGAGGTAAAATGACCACTGCCAGGATTAGAACACGCAACCATGTACACAATCTTCACATTAACCTACCACTAAGCTACCTGAGATGTACCAATGGCAATTTTGTATTCCGACAGGTTAAAACACAAAAGGGAGGATTGTGTAGAAATAGGACAAAACGCCATGTACCCATATATAGATATATATATATATATATATATATATATATATATATATATATATATATATATATATATATTTATTTATTTTATTTAAATTTGTTGACCGGGAGTGTCCGACTGGACATAGGTCCAATTTCAGCGGAGGCCCGGGGAGAAAAGCTCCACAGTTAAAATAAACAGACAGTATATACATTGGATTGCATAGTGAATAACAATTTACATAGCAATTACTTACCACATATTTACAGATGAAGAACATAGTACATCAATAGACAACTAGAATCTTTATCTGTGAAGTACATAACAGTCATTAACAAATGTTACAAGTAGAAGAAGTTCATGCTGTATAATAAGTACTGGCTTATGAGCATCTGAGCTTGCTATAATCAAGGTAGTTAGTGGAGTGGAAAGAAAGGTAGTGGTTGGATGGGGTGGATGATATTAGAGTGGGAGTTGCAAGGGCATAGCCAGCATGTTTTTAATTCACTTTTTAGTAAAGTTTTGAAGTAGGTGCATGATGGTATGGAGGTAATTGTGGGTGGGAGGGAGTTCCATAATTTGGCTATGGTGCAAGAGAATAGTGCTTCACCAGCAGAGTTATTGGCTTTAGTGATCTGCAAGTGATTTTTGCTGCTGGATCTCAGTGGTCTGGTGGTGCGATAGGGTTGGAGTAGATTCTGGAGGGATGGGACATTTAGTGGATGGTTTACTAGTTTGTGGGCGAGTAAGAGTTGATACCACTGAAGGAGGTGAGGGAGTTCAAGCCAGCCCAGTTCAGCAAGTGAGAGACAGTGGTGACTACGGTAGGATGCCCCTGTGGCGAATTTGGCGATTTTGTTGTAGCAGGCCTCTAGCTTGTTTAGATCAAATTGCCTTAGGTTGGTATATATTGGAGAGGCATAAAGTAGGGTGGAGATAAGCTGGAAATTTGCTATTGAAATCTTTGCTGCTTTGGTGAGAAATTGCTTATTTCTGTATAACGCTCCTAGTTTTTTGTGGACTTTTTTTATAGTCATGGATATGTGAATGTCAAATTTTAGTTTATTGTCTATTTCTACACCTAGCAATTTGGTGTGTTCAGTTGGGTATATAGTGGTGTTGTCTTTTGCCGTGATGTTAAAGTGAGAGTTGTTTTGAGTATGTTTGGTGGGTTGGAAGATGAGTAGTTTAGTTTTGTTTGGGTTGAGTATTAATCGGGCATCGGATAACCATGTTTCAACAGAGGAAAAGGCTTCCCGTGTGACTTTTTGCAGTTTTGGTAGGGACTGGGCTGAACAGATGATGGTCGAGTCATCTGCATATTGTATGAGTGTGCCATGTTTGGTGGCAGAGGCTAGACTATTGGTGTAAACAGAGAAGAGTAGGGGTCCAAGGATGGATCCTTGGGGAACCCCTATGGAGACAGGTAGTTGGGGAGATATGTCATTCTGCCATACAATGGATTGTTGGCGGTCAGACAGGTAACTCTAAAACCAGTTGGTGACCGATTGTGAGAAGGATAGGTTATTGAGGACAGAGATAAGTTGTTTGTGTGGGACCATGTCAAATGCTTTAGATAGGTCTAGGAAAGTAGCAGAGGAGAGATAGCCATTGTTTTTATGCTGAAGGATAGTGTTAGTAAAGGATAGTATGGCAGTGGTGGTGCTATGGTTTGGTCGGAAACCATGCTGAGTACTGGAAAGGAGGTTGTTAGTAAGGAGGTAGTCTGAGACCTGAGAGTGTATGCATCTCTCTAGTATTTTGGAGAGTGGAGAGAGAGAATAGCTATGGGGCGCTAATTGGTTAGTTCTGTGGAGGGTATATATATATATATATATATATATATATATATATATATATATATAGAGAGAGAGAGAGAGAGAGATATGTAGATATATAGATAGGTTAACAACATCTACACAACCATGGAGGTACATATAAACAGAATACCTACCAAATATCGAATGCTTGACATACCAACACGCTTAATCCCAAGGCTTAAAGACCGAAAGACGACAGTACTGAAACACCAGAAGCGCGAGTATTAAAATCCCAATGTTAAGGGACTTTTAGTTAGTGCTTCTGGTGTTGCTGTTCAGGTAGGTTACTGTGCGTAAGTGTGTTTCTGAGGGCTTTAGTGTGTAAGTGTGTGTTGTGTGTTTCTGGGGGACTATAATGTGTGGGTGTGGGTTTGCCTTGTGTGTCTGTTTGTGCGATCTCTGAGATAGAATATTAAAGTAGGGGGTTATGGGGGGTGCAGCCACCCACATGGGGGGGTGTAGGGGGGCTTGCCCACATGCTCATATGTAGTGTAGGATGGTTTGTTTGGATGTGGTGTGTAGCAGTGTGTCTGTGTGTGTGTGTTCTGTGTTTGTGTTACTTTCGCGAGTTTAACTGTCGCGAGTTTGAGTTTTCGGTAATGTGGGGTTTGGGAGTCTGGGCTCGGTACTGTGGGCATCGGAATTGTATGTGTTCGGGATTCCATAGGCATCCCGTATACAGTGGTTGAAGTGTTCATATATGAGTATAACATGGACCATAGCAATCACACATTCCGCCACGACCAAACTATATGAACAAAGGATATGGATAGTATATGCCTATACACTATTACAAATATGTTCTATGGACATGAGCCAAGAGGGTCAGTCACCAACACAACTCCAACGACTGCAAATACCTATGACAGAAATACATAGACAGCTTTCATGTAGCAATACTTTATTACATTCCGATGTATTGCCGAAAGGATTCAAGGACTAACATCACCTGCATGCTATACAGGAATCATTTAACA
Source organism: Protopterus annectens (assembly GCF_019279795.1). NCBI lineage: Eukaryota > Metazoa > Chordata > Ceratodontiformes > Protopteridae > Protopterus > Protopterus annectens. Next base: position 1,000,556,045 of record NC_056746.1, on the reverse strand, counting down.
GTGCCTTAATGAATCAGCCTGCAATTATCATAGTATTAGTCCACTAAAGGATAGGTGTTCAAATAGGGAAAGAACCCTCACACACATATAGAATATGTATAAAAGCAGTTCCTACACACCTGCATCTGCTATGTACACCCACCAACATCTCCCCCACACCCAAACCAATTACAATACATACTGTAATAACATCACATATCATTCACTCAATGTACAACATCTGCAGAAGCCTTAACATACTTTGTCAGAAACACACTAACATGGCCCTGTGTGAAATAGTTGCTGTTATACAATGGAACAGCCGCTGATGTTACAGGGTTTGTTTGCACTAATCCCATTTCAGAGGGTTGTGTGTTTCTAAGGGCTTTATTGTGTAAGTGTGTGTGTTGTGTGTTTCTGTGGGGACTATAATGTGTGGGTGTGGGTTTGCCTTGTGTGTCTGTTTGTGCGATCTCTGAGGTAGAATATTAAAGTAGGGGGGTTATGGGGGGTGCAGCCACCCACTTGTACTGCACCACACTCAGCACATAGTCCCTCAAAACCTACACCACCAAAACACACACATAGAAACACAAAACACACACCTACATTTGCGGAGGCTCTCAGTAAAAACCTGCCCAAGCAACAGGGACCTCCAAAGCAGAAACACAAGCAACCTCCACCCCCCAACACAACCCAAATAGCCCACAAACTCAGTGTGCCACTCAACCATAGCCCACAAGGCATAACAACGTACCCAACACTCTAGTCATAGGTGACTCTATAGTCAGGCACACTGATGTTCCACTCACCAGGCTAAACAAGGAGAAAGTTACTGTCAGCTGCCTGTCCGGTGCCAGGATCCGCCACATAACGCATGCACTCAGGTCACTCCACAACAAGTACAAATATGACTCTGTCATTGCCCATGTTGGTGTGAATGACCTGAGACGTACCTCCTTGGACTACATGAAAAGGGACATGGAGGAGCTATCCGATCTTGTAGCCCAGGCAGGTATGACCCTAGCCCTGAGTAGCATCCTGCCATCACCCAGAATGATACCACAGTACAAGGACAAAATGATTGACTTCAACAATTGGCTAAGCTTCTGGTGTCATTCTAAAGGGATCCAGTATCTGTCTGCCTGGGATGACATGATCGACAAGCCACGATGCTTTGCTAGAGATGGCCTGCACCTGTCACCCCTGGGATTCCGGATACTGGCTAAGGCTCTAGCCACCCCTATAGTGCCTTTTTTAGGCAAGGTTCAAATGACAAATTCACCACCCTAACAGGTACAGGCAAGAAGAATCTGAGGGTATTGCTACTCAATGCTAGAAGTCTAAACCTCAAAATTCACTCTCTCGAGGCACTCCTTAAAATGGAGAACATCGACATCTGTGCAGTGACAGAGACCTGGTTCAAGGCTCCAGAGAGTACCCCTGCATTACCAGGCTATAATTCATACCACACCTTTTGGCCACCTAACCTGGACCAAAACACTAAAGGTGGAGGCGTGTTCATATTCATTAAGGATATCCACACCTCCAGGCTAGTTGCTCAGCATAATGCATCCGAGATTATCCAAGTGCAACTAACTCTGGGCAAGACCACAATCCAAATTGTAGCTTGATACAGATCCCCCACCATGCCCCAGGATTCCCAATCCTCATTTCTTAATACACTGGAAAATATTAGGGTACAACCTAATAATGGACGATTTCAACTACCCTACCATTAACTGGGAAAACTACTCATGTACCAACTCTTGTACTCAACGTTTTCTGCAATTCATAAATCCCAATGCCATGGATCAACTTATCCACACCCCCACCAGGGGCAGCAATATCCTAGTCCTGGTTATTACCAACATGGGCAACTGGTGCTCCACACCAGAGGTCAATTCCTCGTTGGTCAGATCCGACCATAAGCTAATCACCCTAGACATCCACATCCCTCCCCCACCCCCATTAGGGAAACCACAGTAAAATATTTCTCCAAAGCCAACTTCATGCTTCTTAAGACAGAAGTGGCAAACTTCACGACACCCATGCTGATGGACAATAGAGGTATGACTGCTGAATCCTACACAAATGCACTTTATAAGCACTTACATGAGTGCATGGATCGTGCAATCCCTAACAGAACCAAGATGCTATCCTCCAAAAAAAAGGAAGCCAATCTAGTGGTCCCCTGCCATAAACAAACTCTACAACAGAAGAAAGAAACTGTTGCAAAAAAAGAGTAAAATCCCATGATTGAAGAAACTCCCTGGTCAGCTTCAGTAAGAAGCTGAGATCCCTCATAAAATCCTCCAAAGCTAGTTATGGAAACAAAATTGCCACTCACTCTAAAGACAACCACAAAGCATTCTATAGCTATGTCAAGAATCTCAATGGCAACATTCAGATATGCTCTGAGTTACAGCACAATGGCACTAAATATACAGAACCAATGGATATTGCCAACATCCTGGCAGATAGGTTCAGTGCTAACTTTACCCCTCTGTCATTCCCTAAAGGGCCCATCTCTATACCAGAAGAATGCAAAGTTCCTGTAGTCACGGCTGCACAGGTAAAAAACACACTATCCAAAGCCAAGAACACAGCATCCATGGGACCTGATGACATCCCAGGCTGTGTTCTACATGAACTACAGAACGAACTGGCACCCCACCTAAGTACCATGTTCAATCATAGCCTCACCTCAGGCTATGTGCCCACTGAATGGCACACAGCGACAGTTATCCCACTCTACAAAGGGGGAGCCAACACAGACACTGGAAACTACCGCCCCATTAGCCTAACGAGCCTGGTCTGCAAGGCTATGGAGCGTATCATCATGGAACTTATAAACAATAACATTGGTAATCTCCAAACTCAGGACCCCACCCAGTTTGGGTTTGTAAAAGGCAGATCATGTCTCCTAAACCTGATAGACTTCTTTGAAGCAGTCACCAAAGCCATAGATGAGGGTAAGGTGGTTCACACAGCCTATCTAGATCTCGCCAAGGCTTTTGACACCATCCCCCACTCTGGAATTATAGATAAACTCACTAAACTAGGTATAAATCCCTATGTCACAAGATGGGTTGCCAAATGGCTCACTGACAGAACCCACACTGTGAAAGTAGCAGACTCCAAATCCAGCTTCAGACCAGTGACAAGTGGAGTACCACAGGGTTCAGTCCTGCATCCTCTCCTGTTTGGTATCTACTTCTCTGAAGTACAGGCCAACACAGAAGGTCTTTGACTAACGAAGTTCGCAGATGTCTGCAAACTAGTAGCCATAATCAAAACTCCAAAAGATGTGGACATCCTACAAAAGGGCCTTGCTGAGACAGATGCCTGGTGTTAAAGCCATGGCCTCAAGCTCAATGCCAAAAAGTGCATTGTCATTCCTTTTGGTAAAAACTCAGTACCCATGAACTACCACATAGGTGGTAGTCTACTTAACACCGAAAGTGTGATAAGAGACCTTGGGACACAGGTGGACAGTAGTTTCTCCTTTGATAATCACATCGCCACAGTAGTCAGGAAATCCTTCTATGTGGCACACCTCATCACAAAAGGTTTCTCATCCAGGAAAAAAGAGGTCATTGCTCCCCTCTACTCATCACTCATTAGACCCATTATAGAGTACAATGCCCCTTTTGGTATGTACCTCACAAGACATCTACAACAACTGGAAAGGCCACAGAAATACCTCACAAAGAGGATTACTGGCCTCAAAGAGATGCTCTATGCAGACTGTCTCAAAAAACTGCAGCTTTACTCCATTGCATATCGTCTACTCAGAGGCGATCTCTGCCTAACACACAAAGCTATGTCAAACCCAGAGCTTTTAGACATGCTCCACTTAAAGAAATCCCAATCCCTATGAGCTACACGCTCTAGGGACCTAAACCTCATCACCACAATAAACAGAACATGCTGGAGGGATAGATTCCTGTCCCAGAGACTTCCCATACTCTGGAACAAACTACCAATCTGTATCAAACAAAGCTCCTCATTAGCACTGTTCAAGAAAAATCTTGATGATTGTATGGGAGATAGGAAATTCACCCCGGGGATCACTTCTGTGGCTCTGCTTGACAGTGGCACAGGAAAATAATTTTCTTGGGTGGCGAGAGCCAGGGTACCTTTGGCTAGGCTTATATAGGTCCTAGGGCCAATAGCCTAGTACCTACCTATGAAGCTATGAACCAGGAATTGTTATCAATTACTGATTATCAGCACAGTATGATACACATTTACACCAAACTAAAGATGTCTGGTGAGCACACTGTAAATCACCTAACATTATATGCATAGCCATACAGCCTTGAGCTGGTCAAACATCCTTGCCAGACTGAAACATCTGCAGAAGTATCAGGTACAAACAAACCATGCATAAGTAGCAATGTTCTGAAATATAATAGCTGTACTCACATGTAGAATAACATCTTCTAGGAATTACACACAATCCACGGGAGTCATGAAGCTAATATATCTCTGTGTGTCTCCATATAGCTGTTGCAATACATCACAAACAATACATCTAGGCCGTCTTCCTCGAAAGTAAGGCAAAGGGACAATTCCCAAGTGGAGTACTCAATTATACACCACTGTTGCCATGGTATTGGCTAATGGAGTAGCTGCACAGCAGAAGCACATGTAATTAACTACTTTGGAACACCAATTGGTGGTCAGGATAGCACATGTTACTGATATTTAACTATAAAAGGATGGCTTGTCACACATTCAAACCATCTGTATATACCAGCAGAACATTACAAAGAAGATTGAAACACAAACTGAAAAAGATTGAAATAACAGTCAACGACACCTCGAGTTAGTAATAAGGTATGCAGAACACTCAGTATGTCTGTGCATGTAGTACCTGTTCTGTAATTATTAAAGTGTACGCAATGCATATAGTGTAACACAGTTATCTTGTAGTGATGTATTGTTGAGCATAGTAATGCTTGTAGTATTTATGTGTGTACTGCTGTAGGTTACAAGGCAAACACCTCATACACCACAAGGGATGCTATATAAGGGCTTTGAACCCAACAATTCCTCTCCAGCCGCTGTCAGTGGCAGGGTTGGTCCAACAAGTACGTGCTATAACAGGGGATAGTATATGTTGATATATTGTAATAGTAGGCATATGTATGGGTGTATTACTGAGAATAACATGTCGAAGGTGGGCCTACTGTGAAATTATGATTTGCATTGTGGGATATTGTGCCAATAACTGTGTAATGTACAGTATTGCAGGCAGATATGTTTTACATTTTACATAGCATTACTGTTATGTTAGGCAAATATTAGTTATGTCTATTGGCATTTACAATACACAATAACAGGATACATATGACTTGTAGTCACACAACAGTTTATCAGCATGATAGCAAAGTAAAATGGAAGAGCTAGTTAACTATTCATGCACATAAGACATGTAATAGGTTCATAGGTTCATAGGTTCATAGGTAGGTACTAGGCTGTCTGCCCAGGGCATTTATAAGCCTAGCTAGAGTGTGTTGGCTTCTGACACCCCCTTAGGTTAGTTCCCTGTGCCTCTGAACAGCAGAGCCAATAGTTCCCTGCACCTCTGTCCAGCAGAGCCACTGCAGTGATCCCCAGGGTACATGTCTGTCTCCCATCCACCTGTCAAGGTTTCTCTTGAAGAGTGCTAGTGAGGGGCCCTGCCTGATGTACATTGGAATCATGTTCCAAAGCATGGGGAGACTCCAAGTCAGGAATCTATCCCTCAAGCACGTCCTAGTTATCATTGTGGTTAGGTTTATATCCCTAGAGCATGTGGTTCTCAGAGGCTTTTGTTTAGGTGGAGCATATCCAGCAATACTGGGTTGGACATGGGCCTTGTATGTCAAGCAGAGATCACCTCTGAGTACGGGGTATGCAGCCGAGTACAGCTGGAGTTTCTTTAGTTGGGCTGCATAGGTCATCTGTTTGAGGTCAGTAATCCTCTTGGTGTGGTACTTTTGTGGTCTTTCAAGCTGTTGCAGTTGTCTTGTAAGGTACATCCCAAATGGGGTGTTGTATTCTTTAATGGGTCTAATACGTTATGAGTAGAGAGGCATAATGGCCTCCTTTGTTCTGGATGCGAACCCATTAGAGATTAGGGGGGCCACGTAGAAGGATATTCTAACCACCTTGGCAATATGGTTATCAAAGGAGAGATTGCTATCTACTTGGGTTCCCAGATCTCTTATTACTTTTTCTGTATGTAGGGGACTACCACCTATGTGGTAGTCCATGGGTAATTAGTTTTTTCCAAAGGCGATGACTATGCACTTTTTGGCATTCAGCTTGAGGCCATGATATTGACACCAGACATCCATCTCAGTGATACCCTTATGTAGGGTGTCTGTATCAGCTGGGGAACCAATTATGGCCCCTAGTTTACAGTCGTCTGCAAACCTTTTCAGCCAAAGTCCTCCTGTACTTCTCTGTACCTCAGAGAAGTATATACCGAACATGAATGGTCCTAGGACTGAGCCCTGGGGGGACACCTCTTGTAACTGGTTTACAGTCGAACCTAGGGTCTGCAACTCTCACTGTGTGGGTTCTGTCCATGAGCCACTTTGCAAACCATCTTGTGATGTAGGGGTTAATGTTCAGGTTGATGGGTATGTCTATAATACCAGAATGGGGAATGGTGTTGAAAGCCTTTGAGAGATCAAGGTAGGCTGTGTGGACCTCCTTATCCTCATCTAATGCCTTGGTAACTGTCTCAAAGAAGTCCACCAGGCTTAGGAGGCATGGTTTGCCCTTAACAAAGCCAAACTGGGTGGGGTCAAAGGTTTGGAGGTACCCAATGTCTCTATGAATGAGATCCATGATGATGTGCTCCATAGCCTTTCAGACCAGGCTAGTCAGGCTTATAGTGCAATAGTTCCCGTGGTCCGTTGTGGCACCACCTTTGTGGAATGTGATAACCGTTGCTGTGTGCCACTCTGTGGGTACATAGCCTGTAGAGAGGCTGTGTTCAAACAGTGTGTTTAGGTGAGGGGTTAGTTCATTTTGGAGCTCTTATGAGGCTGTGTTCTTGGCTTTGGATAGGGCTGTTTTAACCTGTGTGTCGGTGAGTGCTGGGGTTGTTCATTCCTTTGGTATGGTTATGGGCCCTTTTGGGGGTGAGAGGGGTGTAAAGTTTACACTGAACCCGTCTGCTGAAATGTTGGCAATATCAGTCACAGTGTATTGTCTGCCAGTCTGCACCAACTCAGAGCAGATCTGAGAGCATCCACTTAGGTTCTTGAGATAGCTAAAGAACACTTTGTGGTTATCATTAGAGTCCTTGGAATTATCTCTTTCAAAGCTAGCCTTGGAAGAATTTATGAGGGACCATTGTGTCTTGCTGATACTGATCAGGGATGTCTTTCCTTCTAGGGATTTCGCTCTTATCTGTACTAGTATCCTCCTTCTATTGTAGAGCCTTTTTATGGCAGGGGTCCACCAGACTGGTTTCCTTTTCTTGGAGGAGTGAGTCTTGGTTTGCCTTGGGATAGCACGATCCATGCATTCCTGCAGATGATCATAGAGTGCCTTTGTATAGGTTTCAGCATCCTTGTCAGCATTGTCCATTGTTGTGGTGGCTGTGAACCTTTTAACCTCAGTCTTAAGCAATGTGAAGTTTGCTTTGAAAAAGTATTTCACGTTGGTTTCCTTGTTTGGGGTTGTGGGCGGAATGTGAATATCCAGAGTGATTAGCCCATGGTCTGATGTAACCAGTGAGGTGTTGACATCAGGTGTGGAACACTGATCACCCATGTTGGTGATGACCAGGTCCAATATGTTGTTACCTCTGGTGAGGGTGTTGACCAGTTGATCCAGGACGTTTGAATGTATACATTCATGGAAGCGCTGGGCAAGGGAGTTAGTACTTGAGTAGTTCTCCCAGTTAATGTTTGGGTAGTTGAAATCACCCAGTATTAGGGTGTTTGGTATGGCCTTCATATGTCCCAGTGTCTCCGGAAATGCAGATTGCGGGTCCTGGGTCATGGTTGGTGATCTGTAGCAAGCTAAAATTTGGAATGCAGTTTTGGCCATTGTTAGTTGCATTTGGATGATCTGTGATGTATCGTGCTGCACCACTAACCTGGAGGTGTGAGTATCCTTGATGAATATGAATACACCCCTGCCATTTGTGTTTCGGTCTGGGTTCTGTGGCCGAAAGGTCTGGTATGAGTTATAGCCTGATAGTGCTGTGGAGATCTCTGGAGCCTTAAACCAGGTTCCTGTTACTACACAGATATTGATGTTCTCCATACAGAGTAGTGCCTCAAGTGCATGCAATGTGAGATCCAGACTTCTGGGGTTGAGTAGCATTACCCTCAGTTTATGGTTACTTGTGCTATATACGGTGGTGGGTTTGTCTTTTGAGCCTTGCCTAAAAGTCCACCTTGCCTAATATCCACCTCTCTAGTATTGTTTGCAAGCAATGACAGCTGTGCATGTGTATATGTTCTGCAAATGTGTACTGTCCCTTGTTACAGGGCTGTGCCAAATGGCTATGTGCACACCTGCATAGAGTGGATATTGACAGTAGAGACACACTGGTTGAATGTTTAGGTTTCTGTAGCCTAACTGCTCATTGGCAGACTAACAGCTGCTTGGAAATATGTGGACAGTACTAGTAATGAAACAGGGTGCATATCATCCTTAACTCTAGTGTGACATCTGCTGTAGGTGTGTAAGATGTAGGAAACCACTGCCCATGTGTAATAACTGCTTCATAGGTGATGGCTTACACTATCTGAGCATATCCTGATCATGTCGATATTGGCAGCAGAGTCTATTGATATTTGACTCTGTGTGGGGAGTGGGTTTCTGTGGCCAACAGAGCTCATGGTTCTGGTGGGTATGTGAGCATATACTCAGACAAGGATACAGCCCTGTTGACACGTGCATCATCTGTACTCAAGTATCAGGATGTGATGTGGCCCTCAGAGGGGGACTGCTACTAAAAGTAGCTACCATGTTCCTGTAGTAGCTAGTGTTGCCACTTCCATAACACAAATATGTACTTGTGAGCATCACTGTCTAAAACATCTGCATAAACAGTAAGTAAAATAAATATAGTACATGGTACTTGTAGTACTGAATGCTCATACAGGCATGTCCACTAGTCAGCTACTGTTGTTTACTAATGTTATCTCTGTGTATGTGGCCATCCTGGGGGAATGCAATCTTTAAGACATGTACACTGCCAACCCCGCCTAACACAACACCCCACACATTGTCTGGGATGCAGCTACAGGGGTGAGCTTGGAGGCAGTCCATTCTACACCCATGACTGGACTAGACAGTCAAAAGGTGTAGGTTAACACATGCATCCCATCACCACAACCAACACATACCCTTACCAGAACACAGTAAGGACACACACACATACCGCCAGAATTCACACACATCCACAGAGGCCTATAAGTTTCTGGCCAAGCAAGAGGCCTCCCAAGTTGGAATAGACAGACAACAGGATACAAAGATTGCATGACATAGTTTGCATAGTTGTGTCACTCCTCAGAACACATGGCCAGAAATATGGCCAACAGTAAACATTTGTGAATGCAAATTCTAGCACTATGTTACACACCAGGCTATATGAAGGCAAACTTACTGTCAGCTACCTGTCTGCCATGATTAGCCACATACCCATACACTCAGACTACCTTTTGAATTATACACATGTCTCTAGCATTTTCTATGTTGTTGTGCAGGACCTGTGATGCAGTAGCCTTGACTGCACAGAAACACATGTAGGAACCATCAGGTCTTGTAACCCATGCAGGTATGTCCCAAGTCCTGGGTAGCATTCTGCCTTTGACCCGAATGATGCAACAGTACAGGGACAAGGATTGTATTCCACAATTGTGTAATGTACTGGTGTAATTCAAAGAGTATCCAGCATCTCTCTGCCTGGGATAACATGGTTGACAGACCATGATGATTTGCCAGACAGGGCCTGCACCTGTCACCCCTGAGAATATGGATACTGGCAATGGCCTGTGCTTCCCCTATAGTGCTCTCATCATGCCAAGTTCAAGTGAAAGTCCACTGGTGCAAAAGGGACAGCTAAGAAATAAACTGTGGGTCTTGATAGTCAATGATACAAATCAGGTACTCAATATGGACTCACTTATGGCAATCTGAAACATGGGGAACATATCTGTGCAGTGATAGTTATGGTTCAATGCTCTGGAGAGCACCCCTGCATGACAATGTTATAACAACTACCTCACCTCATGGCCACTACCCTTTATTGGAACATATGGCCCACAGGTTTGTCCAACTTCCTGAGGGATATGTACACCCCCACGCTAGTTGCACTTGCACAACATAAGATGCATTATGCTGAGCAACTACCTTTGTGCCAAAGTTTATTCCAAACTGCACCTTGTGACAGATCATCCACCATGCCTCAGAATTTCCAACTGTCATTGTGCTGTAATGGGGAATACCAGTTTTGAGTCAGGAAACCATAATCATGGCCGCTCAGCTATCCCATTATGAGCTGGGAAGACTCATCATGTACCAACACCTGTGCTCAATGCATGTTGGATGTCAGCATCAGCAATGACTTGGGACACCATAGTCACACAAACAGGGCTAGCAGTATGCCACACACAGTCAATTTTCAAAGCCAATTTTATGCTCCTTAAGAGTGAAGTGGTGACCGTCATGGCACCCATGCAGATGTACAATGCATGTGCAAATGCTGAGTCCTACACAAATACACTTTAAGCACTCACATATGTGCAGTGATTGTGCCAGTGAAACATGAACAGGAGTCAACCAAACACAAACATGAAGGCAAACTGGTGTTACCCTGCCTTAATCTGTACCACAGAAGGTAGTAACTGTTGCAAGAGTCAACATACATGAGTGGAAGATGACCTATGGTCAGCCTCTGTAAGATGCAGATACACCATATAATGCCACACAAAGCTACTGTGAAACTAAGCATCCACATATTATGAGGCCAAACACAGAGGATTCCATAGCTGTGTCATGAAACATACTGGCAACAACAAGACCTGCTGTGCTTCACAGCATTACAGCATGAGATGCACTGCACCTATGGAAACAGCACATGTTCATCCAGATAGGGTCTTAGATAACATATACACACTGCCCCCCCCAACAGGTACACATTCATATAACCATTTACACTACAGAGCCCCTGTAACCACAACTATGCAGGTACAAGCCTCACTCAGACTGCATGGGACCTGTCCACATACCAGGATGTATCATACACATATGACAAAACAATTTGCTCTCCACATAAACATGTAAAACATCGCTTCATGTCAGGCTGTGTACACACTGAATGGTGCACACCAACAGTTATCACAACCCACAAAGGGGGAGATGCCACTGATAATGGGATTTACTGCACTACTACATTGCTGAGTCTGGTCTGAAAGGCCATGAACCTTGAGCAACCTATTTGATGTCAGCAGTGCAGATATAGATGACAGTAAGGTTGATTTCACACAACTTATCATAACCTTGCCAGGTCATAGGACATCATCACCCATACTGTGTTCCAGCTACACTCAGTATACTAGATATAGATTCCTATGTCACAGGAGTGTTTTGCAACTGGACTGCTGGCAGAACCATCACTACAGAAGGTGTCTGAATAATACATGCACATCACACCAGTGCCAGCTACAGTAAGACAGGGTAATTCATTGTACTCCCCCTCATTGTAGTATATACCACACAGACTAACACAGAAGGCATCTGCCTATTGAAGTATGTGAATGACTACAATAGCTGACTCAATGAGTATTGCAGTCAACATACAGAAGGGGTGATGTGGGTGCGGTGTGTGACATATGGCCACAATCTGACAGCTACATATTGCATTGTCACCCCTATGTTAATAACCCTGTACCCATGAACTACCACCTAGGCAGTGGTCAACATAATGGACACTGTGTGTAAGGGATGCAGCTGGACAGTTGTCTTTCATGTGATAGTTACGTCACCACACCTGTCAGGTAGTCGTAAGTGGCAGCCCCATTCAGGACAGGGTGCCATCCATGAATATAGAGACCATTGTTCAGCCATAATCAACACTCAAGTGACCCATATCAGATCACATATTTCCTTTAAGGGGTATTGGCCATGTTCAGATGGCCTACACCAGCCTTCCCAATCCCCATCTCCACTATGTAGCATGATGCCTACTCTGAATAAAGCCATGTCCAACCCAGTAATGTTGGACATGCTACACTTACACATCCTGATCTCAAACACATACGTCTTAAACATCCACCTTCCTAGTACAAGGATCAACACATGCTGGGCAGATCCTTGTCCCATACACTTTACATACTCCTGCCATACTATGCATCCCCGTCCAGCAAAGCTGCAAATTGCCCCTCTTTCAGACATGGTGTGATGACCGCAAGGTAAATATGTCATTAACCCTGTGGATCAGTTATGTGGCACTGCTTGACCTGGCCTCAGAAACCCACCTGTCAGCTATAGCTATGTAACCTTTCATCCAAGGCTCATACATGGTCCAGGACATATAGCCTACTAGTTGACTTTGACCGTACATGCTATAGTTGATATCCAACCCTGCACATATCATCAGGCTAGCCAGTGTCCCTTGTGTATCACATGTGCAACACAGGTGATACATGGCAGGATGTTGAACTGCTGTACAATGCCGTGTAGATGTATATGGCAAAACACATACATGTAAAACCTTCCATGAGCAAGTCTGCAGGGTCACAGGTCATGTCAGTTAAGGCAGCGTAAGTCTTTATATGTGACATATACACAGCATCAAGGTTGACTGCATTAATGCGGACACATCCAGGCATGTGCTGATAGGTAAGAACACCAGTACAGGCAAACAGACATGCCCACATCAAGACAGCATCCATATGAAGTATGAGCAATATCATCAGGTGACACACACATATATGGTGATAATATCCAATCACCATTGAGTGTCAAATGTGTGTGACACAAACATGTCAGTGGTGTCAGTGTCATGTAGATTTGCAAAGACAACTATTTAATCGTAATACGTGTGATACACATGTATGTTCAGCTGTACCTCTGTACGTCTCTGTGAGTTACTGTGACCTGTCTCCATCATTATATCTTCCAGGTAAGCTGCATGCAAGGCTGCCACCTTATACCCGCTTGGAGGATGAGTTCCTCATCCCATACCTACTTGATAATCATCATGTACTGTTCAGCCATGTGCCACAGGATGCACAGCAGTGGATGCCCTGTGGCAGGAACTTCACAGGAGGGTTAATGATGTGGGTGGCCACAACTGCACATACCAGCAGGTGCACAGACACTGTACAGACCTAATTAGATGGGCCAAATAGCGTGCAAATGCAATTACTGGGGAACAAGGTGCAACAGGTGGTGGGCCACCAACCCAACCCCCACTCACATATACCGAGGAGCTACTGGCCAACCTGGGGACACCTGCAGAAGAACATCCACAAGCATTAGCTGATATTGTGGAGGTGGGTGTCTCTCAACCACCAAGCCTGGAGTTGCCTGGTAAGTCACTACTGCACATATAACAACTATATTTCATATAGTTACATGTGTCACTGTGCAATATGTAATGTAACATCATATGCAAGGCATGTATACACACATGCCACATACTATAGTATGCTGCTCCGTGTATGCACACATGTGCATACTCCATAGTATATTCTATTGTACTGGCATATGTGTTAACATGCACATTGCGAAAGCGAAAGGTCCATGTTAGTATAACACATTCCTGCATTAATACATTATTACTCCACTGTATATTTGACAGGACACCGTGTTAAACATGTATGCATGTCACTGCACACGTCAGCAGATCATATGTCATACTACATGTGATTGTCAAGGTCATATGCCACACATCAGGCAGGTGTACTGTTAATCTGTGCTGGTCTACATGGTGTAACACAGGGATGTATGCTAACTACTACTATAATTGTGTAATGTGCATGCCTTCTGCTATGACACATGCATGCTGTTGTGTGCAACCCAGGGGTGTATGATAATGACCACTATTATTGTCTGAGCCGCATGCCATCTGCCGTATCAGATGCATGTTGCATGCCTTCTGTCATATCATATGCATGTTGGGTGCCAAAGCATGTGTCTGTGTGTGTCTGTGTGTGTGTGTCTATGCGCGTTTGTGTGTGTGTGTGTGTGTGTGTGTGTGTGTGTGTGTGTGTGTGTGTGTGTGTGTGTGTGTATGTGTCTATTGTATAGATTGTAATGTACAATTCTTGTCTGCCCCTCACAGGTGTTGATATAGATGTTTTCCCTTCCTGTGGTCCATCTAATGTTAGTGTCCCCATAGACTCTAGCAGTGATGATGAACATATGATTGAGGCACAGGCAGATTAGTCAGGGGCTGAATCTGTGCCATTGGTTGCCATTCCACCTATATCCCCCTCATCCCCGCACACAGTTCTCATGCCAACACATACCCCATCACCAGTGGCCATAGAGGAAGGACAGTTGGCGTGTGGTAGCTTGGAACAGGAATGTTTGGAGGCTATGGAAGGTGTGCCTGCACACCATGGTGTCAGCCAACTGACTGGTGATGCCCCACACAGGCATGTGGCCAGTGCTGCTCATAGGAGGACCTCTGGCCAACATGCCCCTGTAAGACAGAGCACAGCAGCTGGTGTCACCAGATGCATGTTTCAGGCTGTAATGGAGGCACAGGCACATGCTGAATGACACAACAGAGAACATCAGAGGCTTCAGAGAGCTGCTGTCCATTCTTTAAACAACAACATCCAGGCAATGGCAAATGCTCAACAGCAGCTTGCTGAAGTTTTGGATAGACGATTGAGTGACATGGTTGGAGACCTTGACCATGGCATGTCAATCTGTGAGCGTGGGATGTCTGTGATGGAACATCTGGTAGGAGTGAGGCATCGGTCACATAGACATAGGCCAGCTACATCACCTGTTGCAGGTCTACATGAATGAGCTACCTCACATGCCCACTCCCATAGTACTGGTAGCAGCAGCAATGCAGCTGGTGCTGTGCTGTCCACACCAGGACACAGCAGGCCACATACACATGGCCCTGGATGGTCCCAACAGGGACACAGTTTCAGTGGACATGTGTCATCAGACAGTACTCAATCTGCACCTCTGCCTGGTAGTGCCCGTGCAACCCCTGGCAGGCACAGGTCATGTGGCCATGGCTGGACACCGTGAACTGTAAAATCTGGCCTGTACAGTCTGCAGCTGTCAATAATACCCCTGTGTAGGCCAGACACATGCCAGAACTGTGTGCATGCATACACACACCGGAAACATATGAAGGGCACCGCAACACACACATGCATAACATCCACACAAGCCCAATGAGATCAAAGGCCCCAACCCACACACATGATGTCATCCAATGGTGCAGCCTAGGCCTCTGGCAAACATTATCACCCTGTGCATATGATGATGCCTGTGCCGCATCCCTATCATCCACACCATCGGTGCAGGGACATGCTCTTATGGTCTGATGCACAGGGTGAACAGACTAGGAAGATAATTGTAGATTACAATTGTTGTGTACTGTTGACAGGCAGTAGACATACCACACAGTACAGGTTTAGAATGCAGTTTGCACTGTTAACAGTATGTGTCATGTATAACAACAGTAACTGCATATTGGTCTTGATGTTCTGCCTTCCTCCTTCAAGTCTAATTGCATGTGCCGGCAGATGTCAGTGTTTGCAGTTAGTGTCCCATATGCAAATGTGGACTACTCACAGAAATGTATGAAAATACCAGCATACACTTTGTAGCTTCCACATCACAGTTAGAAAGTCCCATGTTCCAAACACGTCTACTGATCTAATGATCCAAGAGCATGATAGCTGTGTATTAAGCTACTATGGCTAGAGACGTGACATCTATACTGGGTGACATCACAGGTACAGTTACATGGAGTGGGGAGGTAAGAGAGTGGTCTAGCTGATGACAAGGGTAGAGGCCAGTGGAAAGCATGTTGCCTCATTGGGAAGCAGTAATACACATTCCCATGACAGGATGCGAACACACAAATACACCCACACAGTCAGGTATTCACACACATGTATTCAGAGACACAGTAACACACCCACACACTCATGGATTCACTGACACTGTAACACACACACACACACACACACACACACACACACACACACACACACACACACACACACACACACACACACACACAGTTACTAGTGTTGAGGTGAGGATCCCTGCCTATGTGCAAATCATCATTACAGTATTGTGCACTTACATGACATGCCACAGAGATTACACATGTACAGGTAGTCAATATGGCCTAAGATCGAGGACATCAACAGGGATACTAGATTGCATTGCCTGGATGGGGGAGGGGTCTTATCAGTTCACTATGGTAACATACGTCCTCACTCCAGGGACCAACACACACACACACACACACACACACACACACACACACACACACACACACACACACACACACACACACACACACTGTGGCATTCACTATGTCACGCACATACAGATACCTGACATGTGTGATATACACACCCCTGCATATGTCCTGCTTTCTACATTGCAGTCTGTACAGATGTCTACAACAGTGTACAGGAGAGTGAATAACAACTGAGATGTATTCCCCACCATACGTGACATATATGGACACACACACAACCACACATGCCAATACTGTGAATCAAACACCTGCCTATTGCATGATACATATGACATACAGCAGTATTGCATGCGTTACAAAGTGTACTGATGCTTCCTTTGACAACTGTGCTGATATATGCACAATATATGCACACGGGAGGTCTTAACTGTTACAAGTGTCAAGTGATTTACCTTCGGTGTCACCCTGACCGCTGTCTAAGTTGTGTGTGTTCCCCTTCAATTAACAAAACCATAGCTTAGCGGTTACACAGGTTATTGTAGGAATGCTTGTCACACACCTGTAAGCTGTCCTCAGCAAACATCCATCTGCAAAGATGCCCCACCATGTAGTTATGTCCACACATCTATCCATACCTGAAGTACAGCTTACCGTACTTTCAGCATATCACCGTATACAGTTGGCAATGTTGAGGCTGCATTGCAACTGCATGATGTACTAAGACACACGTCACCTGCAAACATCAGCAACTGCACATGCATGGTATCTGAATGCACACCTCTACATGTACATGTGTGTAGGTCCTGCATTCCTGTCATTTGGGCATGTTTGTAGGCATTGCATTTGGTGGATATGTGTAATGACATACATGACACATGGAATGTTGTATGATATGATAGGTGTCATGGGTGACCAGTACAGAGGGAATGTTACCTCTGTCAACATTGATATCACACCTTATGTACTGTTAGCATTCAGCAGTCATAGACCTAGCTTCCATGTGCATGTGTGTAATGACTGTAGCCACCTGTCTGCACAAAGGACAACAACAGCTATGCTAGTGTGTGTGGCATGTACATATCCAGGGCAGGTACATGTATGTCATATCCAAATATGAGGGTGTTTACTGGTGTATAGCAACAGTCATCTGTTAATGTTGTAAATAACCGAGCAACCCTGGTATGTGTACAGCTGACCTGGTTAAAAACAGTGGTATCATTGCATTGCATAACACATGAAGCAAATGTGTCACTACATGGGTACTCTGCACAGTTGATGTAGAGCTAGGTACAGTCCACCGGTCAAAGGTCACATGGTGTTGTACTATTGTATGTCATACCACATGTATGGATGTGTGTTGGTGGTATGAGGGCATTGTGGTGTCTGAGGGTTACATCCTAGAATGCAGCTTTTGACACTGTGACCTGCACCTGACTCATCTGTGATGCCTTTTGTGGGAGTACTGGTCAGTACATGTGAGTGGCCTTTATGTATGTGGGGACACCACTACCTGGAGCGGTCCGTACCTGTGTTATGGCCCACATGTCTGGTTCTGAGGTATATGGTGGTAGTGCTATTGCACATTACAGAGCCTTCAGCCAGGTGTTCCTCACTGCACAGATGTCAGTATTCCCCATTGTTGGATCTACAGTGAGCAGCTGTGATTACAAATGCTACACATCTAGCACTGGTTAGCATAGGCATACATTGCAATTGTCCTGTAGGTGTCAGGGTGGTATCCTGTGTTTAGGATATTTGCCTTGGAATGGCACTATATGGGTGAATGCGGCCTAGGTATTATCTCCACTCCCTTGAATCATGGATGCATGTGATATGTGACAAAGGCCTGTCTACTTTCAGTCATGTCATCCCAGAATGACAAACACTGAACAACCTCGTAATTACAGCAGGACATTGGCTCATTGTGTTGGTCAAGAAGTTGCCACTCCTAGCATGACATCACTGTGAACGGTAGTATTGTGCTTGATATAGAATGGTACATCTAAGGTGACGGACAGCAGCAGACGTTGTGTATATGACCGGTGTCAGATATATGTAGTGCAGCATTCCTGCTAACAATGACAACTACGAACACTGGAGTCCATTACAATGTGTTCTTTATGACTAACTGTAATAGCATGGCCACTGTGGCCTTCTGTGTTTAGAATCAGAGTGCATGCCAAACATCCCTGTGCTACTAAGTGTATGAGCATGCCCAGTATAACCTTGTGTAGTTGGAGACATAGTGCATTCCAAACAGCCCTGTGCTACTAAGTGTGTGAGCATGCCCAGAGACACCTTGTGTTGGTTATGTGCCTCTATGTGTATGGACATGGCCATTGTAACCCTGTATAGTGATAGTAGTCATCCATTCCACAGATGGACATACTCCAGTTCAGGATGGATTCCTACTTTAAACACACAGGTTCACAGGTATGTAAATCTTAACTGCCAGCATCCCTGTTGATGTCCGCATTCCTAGAAGGTCATAATGAGATCCTTGAAATGTGTAGTCTCTGTGGCATGACTTGTAACTTTGTAGTACTATAATAGTGATCTGTAGATAGGCAGGTGTTCTGATCCCACCACTGGCGTGTGTGTGTGTCTCCATCTGCCTGAGGACAGAACAATGCTTTTAGCCTACTCACACTCCATACAATTCCTATACTCAACTTTGGCAAGGCTGATGATGTCACCCACCTAGAAATACACCTCTGGGAGTGCTGTGACCCAGTAATTATGGTAGCATGTTCTGTATCCGCGTAATGCTGTAGTGTGATAAAGTAGTTAAGTCTGTGTTCTAATCCTGGACTTGCCAACTGTGTGCGTGTGTGTGTTTGTGTGTGTGTGTGTGTGTGTGTGTGTGTGTGTGTGTGTGTGTGTGTGTGTGTCTGTCTGTCTCCATCTGACTGAAGACAGAACAATGCTTTTAGACTACTCACACTCCATACAATTCCTATACACAACTTTGGCAAGGCTGATGATGTCACCCACCTAGAAATACACCTCTGGGAGTACTGTGACCTAGTAATCTCGGTAGTGTGTTCTATAACTGCGTAATGCTGTAATGTGAGAAAATAATTAGGTCGGTGTTCTAATCCCGGACTTGCCAACTGTGTGTGTGTGTGTGTGTGTGTGTGTGTGTGTGTGTGTGTGTGTGTGTGTGTGTGTGCGTGTGTGTGTGTCTCCGTCTGCCTGAGGACAGAACAACGCTTTTAGACTACTCACACTCCATACAATTCCTATATCCAACTTTGGCAAGACTGATGATGTCACCCACCTAGAAATACACTTCTGGGAGTGCTGTGACCCAGTAATCTCGGTAGCGCATTTTGTAACTGCGTAATGCTGTAGGGTGATAAAGTAGTTAGGTCAGTGTTCTAATCCCAGACTTGCCAACTGTGTGTGTGTGTGTGTGTGTGTGTGTGTGTGTGTGTGTGTGTGTGTGTGTGTGTGTGTGTGTGTGTGTAAGACAAGTACAATGCTTTGTAGAGTATGCACTCTCAAATCACATGACCACCTTTGTCAATCCTGTTGTTGTCACCCACCTAGGAATACACCTCTCGGAGAGCTGTAACTCAGTATTCACCATAGCGTATGCCCTAAATGCGTATTGCTGCAGTGTGATACGGTAGGTAGGGGTTCGAATACAGGACATGGCAAGTGTGTGTGTGTTTGGCTGTCAGAGACTGTGTGGAAGTGGCTGGGAGTGTCTAACCACTAGACATGTTGGGGAGCAGATTTTGTAGTTTTCCTATATGGTGTCCGTCTTATGACAGAATGGCCACCTCACGGGGAGTACAGATGTCAGTCAGCCATGGGACTGTGTTGGCAAGCCATACTCCTACATCTGGCAAAAGGCCTGGTGAACAAAGTATGCAACCCTACTAGTACCCGGTTTATGTCCTGCACCCATGTGTCATACACAAACACTCTTGCCTGGGATATCCAGCTATGTTGCTAGAACCATGCACATTGATGACAGATAGTAGGCATGGTGTGATTGCAGTGGGCTGCAGAGGACATGGCACCCTGTACAGCAGTACAACAGGCACATAATTGTGGACAATGTACCTTCACTATGTTCCCCACTGGATGCCTGCAACATATGTGGTGCCATCAAATGTGATCCACAGAGGCCATACAATGCCATACACATGTGCTCTGTATGGACCAATGCCACTGACACCAGGGAATACCTGTATCACGCTATCAATGCAGTTGCAGGGTCGACCTGCTGACTATAAGCAGGTTTCACAACACCAGGCCAGTATTGGCATATCTGGGGATAACAGTCTGTGTACACAACATGTGCCTGCCAAACCAGGTACACCTGTACATGTCACTGTACAGTATTGTGGGACATGCACATCCCAGGCAATGTCCATGAGAAGGACTATCAAACACAGACATGGCATGCATTGCAAAGCTATGGCCGTACACAATGGTAACCAGGATGTCAGGGCAGTTTATGCAGTACCCATCTGTGTGGGACATTGCAGACACTACACCCCTGTACCACACTGCACACTATTGTCGAGTAGCATGATGCCAAGGATTACCCCCCACTCAGCCTTGTACAGCCATCTTGTACAGCCAACCACTACACACCCATGAAGCAATGCATACATGCATGTCAGTACTGGCACCTTGTGTCTGCGTGTGGGTTATGATGCTCCCAGTATAACCCTCATTGACATACCAACAGATGTCAAACACGTTCAAATGCCCTAGCCCATGGAACCTCCAGATATCCCCTGTGGTGCATGTAGTCCTGTGCAGTACTGCGGTGTAGCAAACTAAGTAGTTAGGGAGTGTATTTGTTGCCCTGGCAAAGACTGTCAATGCGAGTCAATTAGAGAGTGTGGTTGTGGCGACAATGGCATCCGTTCACGTGGACAGCCATTTGTGCTACACTTAATGTATGTCTACTATATCTCTGTTGCAGATGTCTTTCACCTACACACATATATGTTCTTACAGTACAGCAACATGTTGGCTTTGTGACACATGTAGTAACTGCATGCACATGTAATAGTAATGGCTAGTCAGTCAGAGGTTTGACTCCTGTACTGGTAGGCATGTGGCAGATGATACTTAGGGTTTAGTCTCCAAGCCCTTCTCTGATGTACTTTGTCTGTCCCTCCCACACACTTTCTGGTGGATGTGGAGGTGTACACCTGCTCAGCAGCAGCATGTGTATTGTATGTGATGGACATGATCAGGTGATGGCCTCGGCACATATTGCAGTCCTCCTCTAGCTGATTAAATGTGGAACAGCTGTGATGATGATCCCATAGCCATTCCCATGATAAACATAGTACATTATCTAGGAACATCATGTTGGTGTTTGGCCATTACAGTCGCTGTGAGTGGTACCTGGATGCGGTTTTTTGAAACGGCATCACAGATGATATCTGGATGTTCCTAAACATCATAAACAGTAGGAAATAGCCTAAAGACAGGCAGGTGATGTGCCAGATATGACTACAGCATGTAAGTGTAGCTATGCTGCATTGAGACTACTGCCTATTTAACATGTGTGTGTGGTAATGGCTATTCTGCATGTTTTAAAACAAACATGACAGTGCTCAGTTCATGAGGGACCCACATCTGTAGGGCCATCTGTGGACTGGTCTGTGTGTGGAACCATTTGTTTCCTGTGTTAGACACTGAACACACATCTGTGCACAGCAGGAGCATAGTGTGAGGACTGCAGACAGTACATGGTGATAGGGAAGTGTTACTGCCATTGCATTCCTGACTGGACATATGTCACATGAAACAATGGTATGACACACACTGTTTGGGGTTCCCAGTGACAAGCCAATAATGGGCAACTGTTCATAGCTGCAGTCACACGTCTACTACACATTGTACAGCTGTCATGCAGCATATATGCATGTGTTGTGATCCCTCTGCAAATGTATAGCATCTGTTGTGTTGGGTTGATGGTCATATCATTGCATACTGTTGTAAGTAATCCTGAGTGCTGCTGTCTATTACTAAGCCATATCTGTGTTTAACCTGCAACACTATAGGCTGTATGGGTTGGGAGGTCCCGGCAGAACCTCCTGTCCCACTTCAGCTGACCATGGCACCGGGCACCAGCACTTCTGGGGCCCAGCATTGGACCTCAACCTCTGTTGGCTCTGCACCACCTTCTGGTGGTACCACCACTGAGGATGGGGCATGTCTCCCCTGGGAGCAGGGCCAGACAGGAACATGTCTGCTGTCGTGCGGTCCCGGACGTGGTGCGTTGGGGGCTCACTAAGGGCTTCTGAAGCCAGATACGCAAGCTCAAGGGTGGGGTGTCACATTTACAGGGTGAGGCTGCCCCTCCTGGACAGCCCCCAGCACTGCCTCCTTTGCAGCTGTTTTGGTGCAATGGTGGCTGCCCATGGCTGGGGACCTCCGTCCCACTGTTCCCATGGACTTTTGAATGCTGAACACCCATCCCCGTCCGAGGTGTATCCTCCAACATGTCATATACCGACCCTGTATGCTGTCTTGCCTGTGATCCTACCCTACCTATCCTCCACGGGCATACCTACTCTCCTTTCCCCACATCCCACTCTCACCCTACTGAAACATAAGGCCAATCGGTTCCTAGGACAATATTTGCCCTATACATAGCTGTCCATTTCACACACGTGCCCACTGGACACATGTAACCCTTGTAATATGCATCACAACATACTCCTGTTATCCTCACCCCTGTCCCTCAGTCGCACGATCCTGGTATGCACATCACTCCTAAATGGTCCAGGTAAACATGATGCGGATGACCCCATTGTATACACAACACTTCCGGTCCCTCTATGGGTACCCCATTTACCTTTATCATGATGATGATGTTGCACACAGCACCTTGCAAGAGTACTGTTCTCACATAATGATTGGACATGTACTGTTGTGTTAATGTACATTACATGCACAGAGTGATGTATACGGCCAATGTACAACTGTTTGCATGTATGAATGACACATGCCTGTCTGAGGGAGTCTTGATATTACATAGGACAACACCACTACATAATACAGGTGTCGCTGGTGTTTCCCTATTCATTCGTTTGTAATGCTTTGTTGCCACATGGCATGTTCCTGATATATCTCTATATATGTATGTACCTATATGCTGGACATAAACACTCACACATACATCTACATGATGGGATACATTCCTATGCTGTTGAATGACTGCGCTGTATGATAGGATTGTGGTAATGTCGGATGTCTGTATATCTGCCATGGCATATTTGTAAATCACATTAACTGTGTGTGCAGGGTCCTGGTTCTGAGCCTTGCAGAGGCCCTTTATTTTGTTGCAAGGCAGAACAAGGCCATTGGATAATGAGGGATTAAGACACATTAAAGCAGTTGTGAGCGGGTGTCTGTGGGATTGCATGGTGTTAAACAATGCTAACCTCTAGTTACAGCTTCTTACACTCAGTTAGCCTCTACATTGCTTTACCAGTGTAATACTCACATTCTGGTAGCCAAACAAGCTTACACCTGCTCGCTCCCTCACTTGCAAATGCACCAACATTGGTGCTTGCATCTGACACTCACATCCCTGGGTGGGAGCGAGGACCACAATATTACCTCGTGATGCCTATTACATCAGATTACATGACTACAGTATCAGGAATGGCTGTCCATTAGGCGACGGCATGCTGTTCGACTGTACGGAATCAGCGGCCTGTCCAGTGCTTTATTCATATTATTTGTGTGTTCCTCTTGCAATCTGCACCCGTCTGGCTGATATATGGGCACTGAGACTCTTCAATAGACAAGTAATTGAGTTTTGGACCCACATCCATCAGCCGAGTCATGCTACTGCGTACCAATTATTCTATCATCTTTCTAAGGTAGTCAG